>NC_041383.1:794260267-794266044 GCF_002162155.2 Triticum dicoccoides | reverse complement strand
AAGGGACAAGCCATAGATATTTTGAATTATCATCGACACATGCCAATCATTGTATCAAAACTTAACAAAAAGTGTATTTTGAGTTTCAAAAAGTTGAAAAATAGGTGAAGACATATGTTTTAGCTAGAAATTAAATCATGTAACTTGTTTTTAAAACAAAATGACCATTTGAGACCTATTCGGAGATGAGAAAGCTACATGTGTCCACAGATATGTTGCAAATGGTCATACAATTTTTTATCAAAAAAAAAACAAAGTTTCTAGTTTCTACCTAATATCTATGTGTCTTGGTATTTTCCTGACAATACTCATTTCAGGTAGCGCACGCGTTGATGATCCGGATGTACACACAAGCATAGACTTACCTAGATTTAGGCCCTCGTACGAAGGAAATACCCTACTTTATGCTTATCTGGATGAGTATTTAACCAAAAACTACCACATTTCATGGAAACGTGTCAAAAAACTACCACTTTACAATTTTGTGCGAAAAACTACCACTTTTTTCTTAAACCGTGGCAAAAAACTACCAAATCGCGAAATCGTTCGATTCGCCCACGCTAAGCACGAATTTGACCGGTTAAGCCCATGAACCAGGTGCCACCGTGGCCAGCCGTCGCCCGCCGCGGGTTAACGGCCGTTAACGGGGCGTTTGCGGTCAGAACCTTCCCCGCTCTCCAGCCGCCGCCAGCACGCCATGCTCCCGCTCGCCGCCGCAAGGGCCTGCCTTTCCTCCCCGGCGCCGCCGCCGAGACCCCAAACCCGAGCGGCGCCTCCCTCCCCCCTTCCCCGTCGCCGCTCCACGGCCACACTGCCCAGACCAGCCAGGATTCCTCTCCTCTGCCCGCTCGGGATAGCGCGCCGGGGGCGTCCTCGCGGCCCGCGAGGGACCACGTGATCGACTTCGGCAAGCACAAGGGCCAAATGATGGGCACGCTGCCGCCGTCCTACTGCGCTGGGTGGTCGCGGAGCTCGGCCACTGGGACACGCTAGTCTGGGTGCGCCTGGCGCGCGAGGTGCTCGACGACCCCGTCTACGTCGACTTCGTCGAGTGGGAGCACACGCACCGCTTCCTCCGCGGCGAATCCAAGTTCGACTACGTCTACGACAATGTCGACGGCGACGGGCCCCTCCAGGAGATGGCCGAGCGCTTCGGCTGGGATGTCTCCGATGAGGACGGCTGGGGCCGCCTCGACTTCCACCTCCTCGACACCTCCAATGGCGGCCGCATCCCGAGGAAGGCCGACCGGCGCCAGAGCACCGACAGCGGCAGCAACAAACCCCCCCCCCCCCTGCGGCGGCGGCGCCCTGTTCGACACCGGGGCGGCCGACCCAGATGAGCCGAGGGGGAAGAAAGACGAGAGGAGGGAGCGGATGCAGACGAGGGAGGGAGGAACAGGTGAGGACGGCGAAATTGGATGTGCTCGGCGTGAACTCCAGCGCGAAATCTGACTCTGACGCGGGCGAGGCTAGCGCGCTGTTAACGGCAGTTAACGCGCGGCTGGTGACGGTTGTCCACGGTGGCACCTGGTTCGTGGGCCCAACCTATCAGATTCGTGCTTAGTGCGGGCGAAGCGAGCGATTTTACGACTTGGTAGTTTTTTGACACGGATTAGAAAAAAAGTGGTAGTTTTTCGCACAAAATCATTAAGTGATAGTTTTTTGACACGTTTCCATGAGATGTGGTAGTTTTTGGTTAAATACTCTATCTGGATTGATTGCTCCAGTCTTGTACGAGAACTAGGATCTGTGTATACAAAGAGGTTGTAAGATCGTATGAGGAATGAGGTGTACTACGATGAGTTGACTGTGTAAAGACTACAGAGATGCCGATCATGGTCCCTGCCGAGCCTTGTATAGAAGTATTCCTATGAAAACTACTTCGTGCTCTGCAACGTGCCACATCGGCATGGACGGGTGGATATGGAAGCTCTAGCAGAGACGACCCAGACGAGGCAAGCAGCACAAGCTGCAGGAGAGATGAGAAAAGCAGCACAATGCCAAGGAGGTACAACCGTGCAAGGGAAGAGGAGATTCAAGAGATCAATTAATTGTTGATTAGGCGAGGTGGATGCAAGAGATTCCTAAATTAGCTTCTTGGATGAGCCATGGAGGCCTAGCTCCCGAAACCAATAACAAAAAAGAAAAACATTTTTCTTGCTTAAATTCACCCAAACACATTATTATTCACATGGCAAGCATTTCTTCTCTCTTTTTTCATGGTAATACATCTCCTTAATTTAGTATAAGGATCATAATACAAACCACATAAACACCAACAAGCCTAAATAGACAGCATAGCACTAGCCTTAGCACAAGAAAACACCAGCCAAAAGAAAAATTACAATCAAGAACAACACAAATACATGTATAACCACTTGAGCTTATACGGTAACCACATTTCATAATCTCCACGCAGCTTCTTGGCCAGGGAAGCAAATAGGAATCGTAGTACCTTCTAGATAATTAACGCCCGCGGCAGCCGAAGATGGCCTGGCAGCCGCTACCGGTGTAGGGCTGCCCCCGGCCAGAGCAGGAGCCGGAGCACGCCGGCCTGCTCGCCTGCACCCCTTTGTAGCTGATGTACTGGTCGCCGTAAAGCACCCTCCTCCGCGGGTACGCCGCCTCCTCACACTCCAGAAATCCCACGTCCTCGTCCTCGACGCGGCGTAGCGCGCGCACCGGCATCGTGTGGGTGCCGCCGGCGAGGACGCCGCGGCTCATGATCAGCCCTGCGGTGATGAAAGCCAAGAGTAGTAGTTGCGTTTGCAACTTCATTGTCTCTGCTTCAAATGGTGCTGATGCACTGTGGCCTGTGCTATAATGTGGAGGAGTATATATCACCCAGTGCGAGGATCCTTCCCTTGATAATGAGCGATAGCACTGTCGCGTCAATTATAGAGGAGATGGGTCAGGATGTAGGTGGTTGGGAGAACTCTTTTTTTCTCTTTGCGGATAAAAATTTCATCTAATCATATACTCCCTCCATTCTAAAATATAGTGCGCCCGCGCTTCTTGAGGTCCAACATTGACCATAAATTTAACCAACGAGACCAACTGCGACGGGAGAAAAATTACATAATTAAAAACTTTCTTTGAATATGAATTCACTGGTATAACTCTTGCTCCCGGCGCAATAGGTCTTGTTGGTTAAATTTATGATCAAAGTTAAAGCATGGAAATAGAGAAAGTATTATATTTTGAAACGGAGGAAGCAAGGTACAGGCTATGAATCATATATAGAAATGATGGGACATATTTTATCGAATGGATGAGGGAACTCCAACAGCAGCAACGCGCCTAACATTGCATGTGATGCTAGACGACACGATCGATAGCGTCCGGCGGATGCGTGTCCGGTCACCGGCGTGACAAAAAGAGGCTTTTTTTTGCGCGAACAAAAAGGTCCACAGCAGAGTTAAATCGACCAAACCACCAGCAAGAAAAACATTTTTTTTCCGAAGGATCCACGAGGCAAAACTAACACTAACGCTACCTCAGAGGGCAACATAATTTAAAGTTTTCAATCCAACCTGACCCTCAAACCCCCTGTATCTGTCCGGACCATTCTTACATTTTCTTGCAGATTTCTAATGTGTATGTGTTTTTACCGGCATAATACAGTGTATGCTTATCGGTTAAATTCATCAAAAAATGCATATGTCGAGTGATAAAGCCCGGGGTTCATATGAAGTACTCCCTCCATCCTAAATTACTCGTCGCTGAAATAGATGTATCTAGAACTAAAATACATCTAGATACATCCATACATGTGACAAATAATTCGGAACGGAAGAAGTACTAAAAAAATATTGAATTGTTGGTCGAACTATGACATGTATAAATTGGTTGTTTCTTAGTATTTCATGGTCGTGGGCTGAGAAATATAAAAACTGTTCAATCTATTTAAGTACAGTTCTGCTATTTCACATCTAGATGTAATATATTATCTCACATCTAAGCCTAGAACCGTTCGATCTATACCTGATTATTTATGAGTGCGAGGCTTCATTTGCGTCGCTGGCTGCGTCCCGTGTCGCCGTGTTTTCGTTTCCGCTCATGTGTGCCGCGTACGTCGTTTGTTTTTTTGTTTGGCCCGTTGTCCATGCGTGTGCTTGGGCTTTGTTTTGCGTGTGCGTTTTCTACTCGGTTGATGCGAGGAAGTTAAATGAGAGGCAGAGTATTTTGGGGGTGTTTGGTTTAGAAGTTTTAGGAATTTTTCTAGTTCCCGGGACTAATCAAAAAAGACTCTCTAGTAGAGTCTTTTTCTAGTTCCTGTAGAAAAAGTCCCTCCTGTTTGGTTCCTAGGGACTTTTTAGGGACTTTTTTTAGTCTCTGGGACTAAAAAGTCCCTGCACCAAACACCCCCTTTGTCTTTTTTATTTTCGAGAAATCTAACCACCAGTCGGCTGGTGGTTTGCAACATGCGCGTTCGCGCGCCGTCAGATCCTCATCCTGCGCGCGTCGTCCCTTCCTATTTTTCCGCCTGAATTTGATCGCTCCTTCCGATTTTTTCTCCTGCTCGCACGTTGACCTATACTGCAATTAAGATCTGATTTTCTCTCCCGCCCAACTGCACGTCATACTGCAATTAAGATCCGATTTTCTCTCCCGCCCAACTAAATGTCAATCAAGGTGGACCCGCCCACAAATTGAGCTACTGTTGTTTAGGCGGAAGAAAAAAAAATTCTGGAATGGGATTCGAACCCACGTCACCTACGATGCTAGGAAAGCCAACAACCAACTAAGCCAACGCAACTTGATGCATACCTACCATCTGTTAGGTATCACCTAAACTTTTAGCATGGTAATTAGCCCGCGGCCTTGTCATTGCACTATACAGTAACATATGACATTTTTTCCTTCATGATCTTATCTACAGACGTTGGGCCTCACCTCGAAGGAAGAGCACGGCGCACGGCGTTCAACAGGCCAGGCACAACCCGTTTAGTCTTGTGTCGGGCCGGGCTTGTTACGTGCCAAGCATGCTTGCTTGTGAGCCGCCCCGTGAAAAATGGTCAGGATAATGTTGATAACTCACGTACAAACACCGCGTTAACTTCATTATAAATACCATGATAATATACACACATCAGAGCTGATAACTCAAGTACAAACATTACGGTAACTTTTCATCCTCGTGATAAAAGTTGTTTAAAAATATACCCCGATAATTTTGATGTAAATAACATGATAATATACACATATCAGACCTGATAACTCACGTGCAAATACCGCGACAACTTTTTCCCTCTAGATGAAAATTGTTGAAACATACCCAGTAATTTTTATGTAAATATCATGGTAATATAGACATAATAGCTGATAACTCACACACAAACACCATTGTAACGTTTCGAATGGGATTAAAGTTTTGGAAAACATACCCTGATAACTTGTGTGTAATTAGCATGATAATATATACAGAGTAGAGCTGATAACTCACATACTACACACATTATTACTTTTTAAACGGGAAAAATGTTGCTGAAAAACATACCCGAATAACTTGTCTGTAAGTAGCATGATAACATAGGACAACACAGTTGATAACTCATGTACGAACACCGCGGTAACTTTTAACTTTAAAATAATATAACTTTTAAACCTAGCCCGATAATTTTTGTATAAATAGCATGGTAATATACGCACAACAGAGCTGATAACTCATGTACCAACATCACAGTAACTTTTTTGACCCGGAGAAAAAACGTGTTGAAAAACATAGACCTGGTAACTTCTAGCTGATAACTTACTTAGCCCAGTCGTGGTTATTG
>NC_041383.1:794259057-794260069 GCF_002162155.2 Triticum dicoccoides | reverse complement strand
CACACACAAGTCATCCAACATGGGATCTAGTTTCGATGGTGTTGTCGGGACTTTTTTTTGGGAAATGAATTTTGAATCGGACAAATGGTGTGACCTATAAAACATTTTTGAACTTTTTGAAATAAGGATAATCTATCTAAGATAACATCATATTTTTTTGTCCTCTAGTGTAAGCATGCATGTGTACGGGGAGAGAAGGTTGAAACAACCATTTTTATGTTCTGATAATTTCTGCGTAAATAACATGATAACTTATGGATGACACACGTGATAACTTATGTAGTCTAGTGGTGATAACACTTTACTTCACAAAAAGTCGTCGAAACATGTCAATATGGGATTTAGTTTTGAAGGTCTCGTCGCGACGGATCTTTTATGTGAAAACAATTTTTTAATCGGAGCAACGGTTTGAACTATAAAACATTTTAAAATTGAAATTCTGTTGAAATATTTGCTGACATCATTTTTTTTTCTCACATGCATGCATGCACACTCAAATCAATTGGACAAGGGTGTTTCCTGCACACTTTGCTCCACTTTTTCCTCAGCACACTGCAGCCTCGCAGCATGCACGGCCGCTACTTCTGCTAGTCACTGGTCCTTTGATTCTGTTTGCACTCGTGCGGATTTGTTGCTAACGATCAGTCGACTGGTAGTTAGCACGGTCTTTTTATTTTTGATTCCCTTTGTTCATTTCTATCTTCTCATTTCACTTTGACTTTTGGCCCATCGACAAGCAGCACAAGTACAAAGGAGAAAGCGGCCAGGTTGGATGTGGTGGTGGCCTGCTCCACTCATAAAAGAAGGGTCTGGCGCCTGCCTTCTTGACTCTCTATTCTTTTTCTGTTTTTGTTTTTTGTTTTTATTTTCTCTTTTTCTTTTTTTTTCAATTCATGGATTCTTCTTCAGATTTGCTAAGATACGTTTAGATCAGACATAGTTTTCTCACATCTAAATTTCTCACCATACGATCTAAAGCTTTTTTGTGCAAATTTGTGATCATCGTTTGCGC
>NC_041383.1:794206418-794259047 GCF_002162155.2 Triticum dicoccoides | reverse complement strand
TGGGCCCGGACTAGGCCGGTTTTTTATGTATGTGTCCATGTGACGAGTGCACTGCTTTTGTTTTTGTTTTCAGCGGGCTTCGGGGGATAATTGGAAGAGTCTGGGGCGAGCTATTTCATAAGTATATTTTAAATTCTCAACATTTTAAATGTTGTCTCATCTAAGTTTGTCACTATTTGATTTAGTTTCTGAAATTTTCATGCAAGCACTCTATCTTTTAGCCTCGCTTGTCAATGTTTGTTGCATCAGTTTTGCTATTTCACATCTGGATGTGAAATAGTACCTCACATATAAGTGCATTTTCATATGATAAAACTTTGCTATAAGATTTGTTTATTTTCCCTTGTTTGCTTTTTCCTTATTTGTTTTTCTTCATTTTTTCATTTTTGGTTTTAAAACTTTTATTTTTTTGTTTTCTTTTATTGGTCTTCTTAAATTCATGATTTTTAAAATTCTATAAGTTCTTTTTAGTTCACATTTAATTTAATTCTCGTAATTTGCATGCAAGTGCTCTACCTTCCGCCTCACTTGTTGTTGTTTGTTTATTGTGTATCCTGTTGTTGGCTCAGTCATGTTCAGCTCCACTTTTGTTGGCCCTCGACTCACAACTGGGGCTGACTTTTTTGTCCCAGTTGCAAGTACGTCCTCGACTCGCAACTGGGGCCCAACGTTTTTTGACCGAGTTGCAACTCCGCTCTTGACTTGCAACTGGGGCCCAACCTTTTTTCCTAGTTGCAAGTCGACCGCCGACTAGCAAATAGGGTCTGACTCTTTTTATAGTTGCAAGTGCGCCCTCGACTCGCAATTGGGGCCCGAACTTTTTTGTCCTAGTTGCAATACCCCCATCGACTTGTAACTAGGACCTGACTTTTTTTTGTTTCAGTTGCAAGTCCACCCTGAACTCGCAACTGGAGTCTGGCCTTTTTTGCACGAGTTTCATGTCCACCCTCGAGTCGCAACTAGGGCCTGGCCTTTTTTCCCCTGTTGCAATTGCACTCTCGACTCACAACCGGGTCTCCACACTTTTTATCCTAATTGCAAGTCTACCCTTGACTCACGACGGGGCTCCGACCTTTTTGTCCCAGTTGAAAGTCCACCCTTGATTCTTAATTGGGCCCCAACCATTTTTGTCTTAATTGCAAGTCCACTCTCAACACAAGTGGAGCTAGACTTTTTTTTCTCAAGTTGCAAGTCCACCTTCGACTCGCAACTGGAGGCCAACCTTTGACGAGTTGCAAGTCGTCCCTTTACTCGCAACTAGGGCCCAACCTTTTTTTGTCTGAGTTACAAGTCCACCCTCGACTTGCAACTGGGTCCCAACCTTTTTTTGTCCGAGTTGCAAATCCGCCCTTTACTCGCAACTAGGGCCCAACCATTTTTGTGTGAGTTGCAAGTCCACTCCCGACTCGCAATTGGGGCCCAACCATTTTTGTCCCAGTTGCAAGTCCACCCTCGACTCGCATCTAGAGCTCAATCTTTTTTGTCCGAGTTGCAAGTCCACCCTCGGCTCGCAACTGGGGCCCGACCATTTTTTGTCCCAATTACCACCCTAGATTCGCAACTGGGACCTGACCTTTTTTCCCAGTTGCAATTCCACCATCGACTCGCAACTGGGACTTGACCTTTTGTTGTCCCAGTTGCAACTCCACCCTCGATTCATAACTGGGGTCCAATCTTTTTGGTCCCAGTTGCAAGTACAAACGTGACTCGCAACTAGGGCCCGACCATTGTTATTCCCAATTGAGAGTCCATCCTTGATTTTCCATTTGGGGTCGAACCTTTTTTTCCTAGCTGCAAGTCCACCCTCGTCAGCAAACATACTATAGATGAGCCGGCCCAAATAGCTAGGATACGTTTTTTGTTTTGTTTCTTTACATCTTTCTGTTTCTTATGTATCATTATTCTTCAGTGGTTTTCCTCTTCTTTTAATTTTTCTATTTTTCAAAAATTGATCTCATTTTTTATGATTCTTTTTTCATAAGTTCACAAGTTTCAATAAATGTTTCAAATATGTAAATTTGTTAACTTTTCCAAAATTGTTGGTGTTTATCAATTTTCTAACACAAATCTAAATGTGTTCAAATTTCTGTTCTCTTCTTTTTTATCTATTTTCTCTATTTGGTTTTCTCTTTTTTTTTGGTTTTTTCTTGTTTGCTTTTAGTTCAATGTATATAAAAAAGTTTGCTTTTAGCTCATCGTATATAAAAAGGTTCACCATATATCAAAAAAGAATTTTCATTGTATATTGCAAAAAAATTGTGGGTATTCATAACATGATCTTCATATGTTGAAGGATTGTTCACCGTACATTAGATTTTTTTTGGTAATCATTAACATCTCTATAATTTAAACAAATTAAGTAAATTCGTGAACATGTTTTTGAAATATGTTTTCAGCAAACTTTGTTCCTTACTGAAAATTAATTATAAAATAATAATAGTGAGAAACGCAAAATCCAAAAGGCAAAAAAATAAAAAAAAATGTTAGTAACCTACTCCCTCCGTTCCAAAATAGATGACCCAACTTTGTACTAACTTTAGTACAAAGTTAGTATAAAATTAGGTCATCTATTTTGGAACGGAGGGAGTAGAAGCTAGCTCTGAGAGATGTACTTGTAATGTATAACGATTGGACGTAAAAGTTAACAAATCGATGTTAGCACTAGCGATCAGTTTTCTTTCAGAAAAAGCTAGCGATCAGTTTTTTTCTACGGATAGCTAGCGATCAGATTGTTTTTAGAGAGCTAGTGACCAGATTTGCGTACAGGCCGGCCACACAAGGAGGACGCAGGGTGAGCAGGTTTTTAGTTTTGGGCATTGACAAATTAAAATCAAACAAAAAGGATAAACAAGGGGAAAAAGATGGCACTGATATCATATTTAGATGTGAGACCGGCCTACATTGAGATCCATGTTTTATTTCTAACTAGCAAAAGAGCCCGTGTGTTGCAACGGGAGAGAAAACATAACACACACTCTTAAATCAACAACCATCACTCAAGACCACAATAGGTCCATCTCCTTTATTTTTGTGAGGCATCATATTTGTGTTGCCGCTTATCCTCCTTCTCACCCTCGCCGGCGATGGCCTCGGTGTTCACACAAAACAACAAAAAACGTATGTTGAATATGGTTAATCCTAAGGCGTCTCTCTCTCCCTCTCTCCTCTCTCTCTCTCTCTCTCTCTCTCTCTCTCTCTCTCTCTCGCTTTCTCTCACTCTCGCGATGAGAAATCATTGTTTTCCTTGCGACATTTTTCAGAGGTATGCACGTGTAGTTATCGATGTTTTCTTTTCCGTATATGGTTATAGTGGGGTGTTTATTTGCAATCAGGATCGCCGCCGGTATGAAAAAAAAACGGATCTTGCGCTATAAACTATAAGTTTGCTTCCATAAGAATATTTTAAAATTATTTAACAGGTAAAATTAACATCCTATTTAGATTCCACATATTTTTCTAATAAGATTTCATATATAATATGTTAAAATCGAAGTTACAGTTTAAAAGATACAGATAATTTAGAAAATCATTTGGTTTGACTCAAATATATTCCAAAATAATATTTAAAAATACTTAACAGGTAAAAATAATCTCATATTCATATTCTATATATTTTTCTTATCAAATTTCATATATAACATGTTCAAATCGGAGTGACGGTTTAAAAGATATGGATGATTTTAAAAAGCATTTGTTTGACTTAAATATGATCTGCGGATGAATTACCTAAAACATCAGGGAGGTTTTTAAAAAACTGTAAAATAACGGTCCGGGTGCGACTTAAATCCGGACGGCGGGTTGATTTCAAGAAAAGACAGGAACTTTTGTGTAAAATATGAAAATAACGATTCGTTTTAACTTAAAACAGGATTGCGAGTTGAATTCTCTAAAATAGAGGGACTTCTCTAAAAAAATGCCATGACAGACGAAAGAAACCCAATTTACTTTATTATTAGGTAAAGATACGCTTGGGGCCAGGGCGCCTGCCGAACATTTCCGCACGCACGCCTCTGATTGGTTGCGAGCCACGCTCGAAAGAGCCACGTCTGCTTCCCCATCCATCACATATCCATCTTATCTTCTCCCTGTCTCTTTTTTCCCTCTCCCAAATCTCTCTCCTCCCCGCCGCACCTGACCTGCTCCTTGCTATGGACGACATGGCCGCCCTCCTCCTCCTCCAAGACGGCCGCCCCTCCTCCTCCTCCTCCTCCGATTCCAGCTACCGTGAGCATGACACCATCTGCTAATTGCTTGCGACAAGCCGCTGCCACATGCTTCGTCACCTGCGGCTGGCGAGCTACATCCATGGTGACCGCGGTGACCAGCCCGCTAGATGCTCGAACCGCTATTGCTAGATGCTGGAACCGACAGATTTTTTTTTCTACTACGGGAGGTGACCACGGGGACCATGCCTGCCAAATGTTGCAAGCGCTCTCGCTAGATGCTGGAACCGGCAGAATTTTATGCTACTACGGGCGGTGACCATAGTCACCGGCAATCAGTGGAGTTGGAACCAGAGAAAGCGAGATGCTACGACCGACGTGTTGTGGAGCTGCAACCCACAACACCATTTGTTACAACCATTGTCCGTTTTCGTTGGAACCAGAGAAAGTGATGGGGTTGCGTCAGGCGATGGCGGAAGCTGCTACATGCGGCGGAATGCTATGACCTTCGTGCTGCAAAGCTGCAACCCGCAACATCATTTGTTACAACCATCGATCATCTGTTTTTGCTGGAACCAGAGAAGATCGAGGCTACGGCACAATGAGCTTCAACCAGCGACTTGAAATGCTACAAGCGGCAAATTTGTTTGCTGGAACCATATATAGTGATTTTTTGCGAGTTACTTCGTCGTCTCCATCGGTCCATCGACTGCGGAGCTAAGCTGTAAGCAGGGGACAACGACAGAGCTGCAAGCAGGGGACGACGGCGGAGCTGAGTTCCAAGTAGGGGATGACGACGAAGCTGCAATCATCGACGAGGTGGGAGCTGCAAGGGATGACGGCGGAGCTACAATCATCGTGCTATAAGCTCCATGGATCAATTTTTTTGAGCGGGAGGAGGATATTGCGTGAGGGCGGCGAGCCCTGCGTGTGCGGCGGTGCTTCGGACTCGGTCGCCTCGCGGGGGATTACGGCGGGGGGTCGAAAGCGCCGCAGCCTCCCGTCGTTGATGTGCGGCTTTCGCTGAAGAAGGACAAAGCGGGGGAGGCATATATCCAATGGCTAGCAGTCATTGCATCGCTAGGAATCCCGCGGTCCTAGGTGGACCAGCCGAGTTGTTCTGCCGGTGCGCCGGCGCAGAGTAGCACCCTTTGTTTCTTTTGACCCTATTAACGTGTATTAACAATTCTCTTGCCACGCTCGACGCCACATGGTGGCAGGCTCCGGCGAATGCTTGCATGCATGCTGAAGGATGGATGAAAAAAAAAAACAGATCCAACCGGTCAGAAAAAGAAAGGGATGAGATAGGAGCGTGGACTCATACAAAAATTGAGTTCATCTTGGAGCACCAGCGATCGGCGGTGTAGGCTGGAGCGGCCGAAAGGCACGCGCGTGTCTCCGACGTGCCACAATATCCACGTCCAGAGACCCGAAAGACACATGCATCCAGATCCAGGTAGATAGATCATGCATGCATGGTCGTTGCACAATCATTTTCCTAGCTAGACACTCCTACACGCAAGGCTTATTGTACAAGTCTATAAGAACCTGAGGAGCGTAGCAGAGTTCTTGGCACACAACATATATCATGGCACTCCAAGCTCAGCCTGAGCTCTACCACCACGACATGGCGTTTGTCAGGTCCGCGGCGCTCAAGGCCGCCGTGGACCTACGCATCTCCGACGCCATCCACCGCCACGAAGGTGCCGCCACCTTGTCCGACATTGCCACCTAGACCGGGATCCAACCGACGAAGCTTTCCCACCTCCGTCGGCTCATGCGCGTCCTCACCACCTTCGGCATCTTCTCGGTCGACCAAGGCCGCCATGCCGATGCCGACGACGTGTGCTACAAGCTCACCCCGGTGTCCCGCCTCCTCGTCGGGGACTACAACCAGTCTCCCATCGTGCGTCTGTTTTTGGACCCGTCGTACGTGACCGCTCTCGGCAGCATGGCGGAGTGGTTCACCGACGAGCAGGCATCAGCTCGCACGCTCTTCGAGGTGGCGCACGGGTGCACGCGAGATGAAATGGTAGCAAGGATGGACACGCGCGGGGAGTACAACGTCGGCGTGGCCGCCGACAGCCGCCTCGTCATGGAGGTCGTCCTCAAGGAGCACCGCGGCATCTTCAAGGGCGTGAGCTCCCTCGTCGACGCCGGCGGTGCCCATGGTGCCGCGGCGGAAGCCATCTCCATGGCGTTCCCCCACATCAAGTGCATCGTGCTTGATCTCCCACACGTGATCGCAGGGGCGCCTGCCATCGAAAACGTCCAGTTTGTCGCCGGCGATTTGTTTGAGTACGTGCCACTGCCACCGGCCGACGTTATTCTGCTCAAGGTACCTACACATAGAACATTGCGTCTTCTTTCTTCCTTCAACTATTACATACACATTGTGCGACGGGTGTCTTCTTCCTTTTCTCCAGTGGGTTATGTGCTTGTGGCAAGACGAAGATGCCATCAAGGTGCTACGACGGTCGACGATGCAAAGAAGCCATAAGGGCATCTCCAGATGCGCCCCAGGAAGGCCTCCGCAGACGATTTTTTCGCGCCGGCGCCGAAAAAACGGCCCAGTCGCGCCCCCAGGAGCCCGATTTTCGCCGGCTTGGGCCGAAAACAGCGCCGGCGGACCCAGCCTGAACCCGGCGCGCTGGGGGGCGCCCGGGGACGCCCGCACGAGCTGTTTTGGCGCGAAAAAGACGCGGGCCAGCCGCGTCAGCGACTCGGCGCCTCGTCTTAACGGCCTCGGTTCCCGCGGGGAATCGCCTCACGGGCGGCGCTTCACGGGACGGCGCGCCGACGCCTCTCCTCCCTCGCACGCGTACACACGGGCGCGGCCCTGCTATAAAAGCCGGCGCCCTCCGCTCGCCTGTGCCCACACCAGCCCCGCCCCTCGCCGCCGTCCAGCCCCTCCCTCTCCCTGCCTCTCCCGAGCGCCGCCGCCCAGCCCCACCCAGCCCCGCCGTCGCCATGGCAGAACGCTTCCCCGGAGACGAGGCGGCGGCCAACGGCTTCGGCCGCCGTTCGCTCCGCGAACAGGAGTCCTGGCTCCTGTTCCAGGCGAACATCCCGGCGCCGCCGGACATGCGCGCCGGGCCGACGGGGTGGAGACTCAGCGCCGGGGGAGAGCCCACCCCCCGTTGCCCGACGCCGTGGCGAAGCCGAAGTACTTCGCCGAGGAGGTCGAGATCGTGCGCGCGTCCCTCACCGACGCCCAACTCTCCCTCCCCCAGTACGCCGCCGACAACCACGCGGCCTGGGCGGCGTATTTCGAGCGCCGCCAGCACCAGCGATTGGCGTCCATCAACGGCGCGCCGGTGGTCGGCGGCCGGCAGAACAGCGAGGGGCGCCACCTCTGGTGGGGCGTCCCCGGCCGCACACTCGAGGGCGTGCTCACGTACCTCGAGGGCGGCAACGATCCGCCGTTGGCGTAACCCGCGGCGCAGCACCGACGCGTCGGGCCATGGGCGCCAAGGAGGTTCGGGTCCTCCTCCTCCTCTTCCTCCTCCCGATCCTCATCGCACTCCTCCGGCACTCCGGCCCTGCTCGGCGTCAAGGCCGAGCCCGCGGCGGAGTCGCTGCTCGGCCAGCGCACTCGCAGCGCCGGCATCGTCATCAACGAGGGCGGTCGGCGCGCCTCCTCCTCGTCGGCTCCTCCGCGCTTCGTCAAGCCCAAGACGGAGCCGGGGCTGGCGCCGGTGAAGGCGGAGTTCGACGACGACGACGCGGCCCTAGAATGGGCGCGCCAGGACTCCATTGCGATGGAGAAGGCGCGCCGGGAGAAGGTGAAGGAGCGCCAGCGCGCCGCCCTGCGCCGCTTCGAGGAGCGCCGACGCGGCCGCGATGAAGACGGGGTCGTTGTCCTACGCGACAACGACGACGACGACGACGACGACGTGCCGCCGCCAGCCCGCCATGGCGACGCCGGGTCCAGCAGGGGCGCCCGCGTCAAGGAGGAGAAGGCCGACGACGACGATGGCGGCGACGACTTCAGCCCCTTTCTTTTTTAGATTAGGTTAATGTAATAAAAATGCGCGAATTTCGCCGAAATTTGCCATGTTTAGCCGAAATTTAACTACTTTCTATCGTAACTTCGCTGAACGACCGTTCTTTTTTTTTTTTAATACGCGCCTGGGGGCCGACGGCTGTAGACCGAATCGCCTCAGGGTCATTTTTTGCGCCGGCTCACCCCCAGGCGACGCTTTTAGACGCCCCCTGGGGGGCCAACGGCTGGAGATGCCCTAACAGCCGGTAGAAGCGCCGGGGGGAAGGTGATAATCATCGACGTCGTGATAGGCTCCCGGGTGTCGTGGGACGAAGTTCTTCTTAGGGAGATGCAGGTTCTATATGATGTCTTCATGATGCGCGTTGACGGGACGGATCGAGACGAGCATCAGTGGAGGAAGATCTTCTTTGAGGCCGGCTTCAAGGACTACAAGATCACTCCGATGCTTGGATATCGGTCCATCATTGAAGTCTACCCTTGAAACACGTGCCTGCCAAAACAGAAATAAATAAGATAAATAAGCAGCATGTATGGTTTGGTGTGGTTCGTGCTATCGATCGAATAATGTCTTGCACTAGCAGACTGTTACACAATAATGTGTTGAGTTCTCGTTCATATTACTTGAACCGTTCCTTTTTATTCATGTCCACATTTTTTTACAGAGATTAGAAAATCATCAATAGTGTCCTTGCCCGTAAGACTGTACGAGCAATTTTCTTTCTGCTAAGAGACGCAATCTGTAGTATGTGCTAGTTTATTGGGCAAATAAGCATGCGAAAAAGTGAGAACTAACGTTTGGGATTTAAAAAAATAAAGGAAAATCGGGTAAATAACACTCAAATAATTATTAAGAGCCCCTCGCTACTTGCTTGGTTGAAAGACGAATAATCTATTTCATAAAGTGACAAATGTTCGTTAAAAAATAGATTAGCAAAGGTGTGGAAGCTTCATGATTATCATTTAGATGGAAATATGTTAGTACCCATCGTGATCATGAATCTCATGTGGATTTCGATTCTTTGCGATGGACTCATTCATTTAATTTATCTATACCCCATGAACGGGATGACCATGTTCATACAAGCTGCGGTATTTGCTCAGGGATGAGCAAAACTCTAAACTTGGGGGAGTAGATGAGTCCAATTTCTTACCACTTTTTATCTTATGTTTTGTGTTGCAGATGTAGGTTTTGTTGGAATTTTAACGCGTTCCCGCACATCTTTTTGTCTGTTTTACAAAGATCCAATTCTGGGAAGAGTTTTGAGGCATTAGGAGAAAATCTCAAGAAAATGGGGGTGAACATCACGTTAATTTACGGATAGAAAGCTACCATATGAAGCCATGGTCATACGGGAGGAATACCAGTCGCACAGGGTGGGTCCAGAGGAGTAGACGACGCCCGGTACGAGCTTGAGCGATCATACCAGCTGTCGCCGCCTTCCCTTGGTGGACTATATTACCTTTGTGTCTTTAGATCGGGAGGAGAATACACAGAGACATCAGAAACTCCACCAGAATGCTAAACCTTAGCCTCCGAAAGGGATCCGAAGAGGGAATCAACAAGAAGGGCTCCGCCATGCAATCACCTAACTCAAGGAGATTCCGACATCAACCATCGCCATCACCCCCTCCCCCCATTCCATTCTCGTTAGTACCGAACCCTAATGGATTCTCGCGTGTATTACTTTGATCTATCATTCATGACTATCACAATTGTCCATAAAGATGTCAGTTGTGTTCTATGTCTAAGTAATCCCTAGCAATCGGGGATATTGAGGAACCCTAGTATGTCTAGGCCTTGAAAGCCGATACGATATGAAATCCAAAAAATGAGAAGAAAAAAAGAATCTTGTACGTGCCTAGGGTATTGGGTAGATGTTCCTTTTCTGAAAACTATCATTTGTAATCTAAAATGAATAACAAAAAGATTGCTATTTGAGCAAGGCTCTGCATGTTGGAAGAACATAACTTATGCATCTCAACCCCCTTACACTTTAAACTAGTGCATATCAGGTATTGGTTATACAAGACCATCTCTCTTCTAACCAAGAAAGTCTAGAAGTGAGCATGATCAGACTCTTGTTGTCTCAATGAAGGACCATTGATCTTATTACAGTTCCACATGATGCTATAGTAGCTAGACATATTTATGCCTGTCGGGCAGAGAACAATAGCTAACTGTGTGTTGGTCATGCATTCCTCCTACAAATATTGCTAGTGTTGTGACTGCAGACTGTAACACCCCCATTTGATCAATGAATTCCTTCCTCCGAAAATGTAATCATACTGCATGGTGACTAATCTTCAAATTATTCCAAAGAAAAGAATAGTACTCCTGTTGAAGCTTTTCCTTCCGACACCAGTTCTTCATCCATGGCCTACTCAATCAAACCAATGTGGCCATTCTCCAACCAATCATATCGCCATGATTTCATTGGGTCTCTTTCTTGAAGCAAAAGATGTAATCTTTGTTTCAAACCAAACAACAAAAAGATGGAGTTACTAGTATTCAAGAATATAATCTTTCTCTTAAACCAAACCACAAAAGCAAACAATTTGCAATCTTTTTGTTGTAATTTGGGAACAATATTTGGAATTCCCAAACATTTTTTTCAAATTCTCAAACATGTTTTGAAATACACAAACACTTTGTCCGAATTTCGGACTTTTTAATTGAACTTTTCTTAAGCCAGGGTCGTTTTTGAAATCGTGAATATTTTTTGAAATTCAGATTTTTTTTTCAATTTTCAATTTTGAAATTTAGAATAAATTTCAAATTCAAAGACATCTTTTTGAATGAACTTTCGTTTTTGAAGATCATGAACTTTTTTTAAGGTTTTTGTTTTTAATTTTGCGAACATGTTTCTGTAATTCATGAACCAGTTATGAAATTCGGAACATTTGATTTCATGAATTGTTTTTGGTTTCACTAACATTTTTCATTTCCAATAATTTTTTCCTATATTTTATAAAAAAAATACTAAATATAGAAAAACCCGAAGGATAATTAAAAAAACTAAAAAAGGTTAAAAATAACACACCCGAGCCCTGTGGTACCCTCTGGACAGAGCCTATTTGCCGCTCAAAGGCAGCAAATAGTCAAGTGCCCATGTGCCCTTCATTCGCTGGCTATTCTGGTTTTTTTTTCATGGATTCTTTTTCATAAATTCAAATTTCCAAAAAAGTTCTAATTCCAAATCTTGTGTGTAATTTCGAAAATGATCATGCTTTTCAAAATGTGCTCACAATTTCAAAAAAAATGTTCACAATTCATGAAATGTTTTGCTCAAGTTTCCAAAAAGTGTTCAAAATTTTCAAATTTTGTTCAATTTTCAAAAATGTGTTCACATTTCCAAAAAAATTGCTTGGAACTCGATTTTTTTGCTATTTTATATTTTTGTTCATGTTCTCAAATTTTGTTCACGTCCTTAGAAAAAAATCAATATTTTAAAAAAATGTTGACAATTTTTGAAAAAATCACATTAAAGAAACATGATTTAAATTTTTTACTTTTTTCAAATTTGTTCAATTTTTCTCACATCAATAAAAATGGTTGGGAATTCAAAATTTCTTGACAATTCCAAAAAGTACTCACATTTTTTAAAATACAAATTCATGTATCAAAAATTGTTCATCTTTTCCAAATTTTGTTCAGTTTTTAAATACTGGCTAAAAACAACAACTGGTTGTTTGGGTTAAAACAGACTGAAAATCGAACAGAAAAAATAAAAAGTAGCTTCATTGGCAAACTGGACCGGCCCATTTGTGTAGGCTTCAGCGAAGCCACTCCTAGTTAACTGTCGGAGTAAATGACCACGGGTAGCCTTGCCGGCCTCCCTTGGCTCTTCAAAACGTTGGGCCGACTGCGCCCCTCAAGCCTCCAAGACAAAGGGACGCCTTCCTGTGGCCGGTTGTGACTCGGCCGACTGTAGGAAGGCAGTAGAGATAAGAGTACCA
Organism: Triticum dicoccoides; assembly: GCF_002162155.2. Lineage (NCBI taxonomy): Eukaryota > Viridiplantae > Streptophyta > Magnoliopsida > Poales > Poaceae > Triticum > Triticum dicoccoides. The sequence goes on along the minus strand of NC_041383.1, from coordinate 794,246,921 downwards.
GTCTAGAGTGGACCGACTCCTAGTAGGCGGCTACCAGAGTAGCCGACCTCTAGTAGGCGGCCCATCCCATATAAACCTCAGAGTTTGCACCCACGTAACGGCGATAAGATGGGACGTGGCTACAGTGAAGCCTGCCGCACCCGAATCCCGGAGCGGGCATGGCTACAGTGCGTCGTACCGGTCGGCCATCCTCCGCCCGGCGCGACACTGTTGCCATGTTGACCGTGACATCACCCACGACGGACTGTCAGTACGGCTCATAGGTGGCGGGTCCCTCATGCCAGTGAGCTCCCCCCAAGGCGGTCAGGTCAGTCCAGTCGGCTTGAGGGGAAGCCGGCTCCCAGCAGCCGGCCGACCCTTCCCTAGGTGTTCGTGCACCATCAAGCGGATGAGACGGGGTAAGGCTACAGTAAGCGCCCGCCAGGCGGCGGTACTGTAGCCATGCTTGCCCCGATGAAGCCATCGTCATCAAGGGCGATGCGACAGTAACGAGCCACCGACAAGACCCCCAAGCGGTGGGCCCGGCCTGTTGACCAGGAAGCCGGCAGTCGGTGGGACCCACTAGTCGGGAGGCCCCAGCAGCCGGTGGAGAAGCCGGCGCTGATAGACACTGATGGCTTGGACCCACGTCAAGTGGGATTACCATTGTACCCTTGGGGGTAGGCCTATATAAACCCCCCAGGGCACCCATGCAAAGGGTGGAGCTCTTAGGGTTTCACACACACATAGAGAGAGAAGAGGATAGCTAGCCTTGCCCTTCTTCTTCCTCTAGCAAACAGCTCAAGGAGCCTCTTGTAGCTACTTACTGATTTAGTGATCATGCGGAGACCCGGAGAGCAGGACTAAGGGTATTATCTCCTAGGAGAGCCCCAAACTTGGGTAAGATCCGCCGGCGTGCATGTCTTCGCCTTATCCCGCTTCCAGGCACCGGTGACGTCTTACTGGTTCCCGCTATGATTAGCCATCCTTTGGCATATGTCGCACCATCCACCCGACATTTGGCGCCCAGCATGGGGCCAGGTGCACCGTCGTCCGGAGACTTACTCTGGACGGGAACCTTGTTCCTCCCCAGCGAGCGTAGCCAGCCCGGCACGCCCGATGGCGCTTGCCCTGACGTACTGCACGGCGTCGACGCCGCCTGTGCAGCGAGCCACCTCACCAATCTTCTCGGTGAGGTTCACATCACCGATGTGCCCGCGCCAGGCGCGGGCACGCCCAGTTCCGAGAGTTGCCTCATTGACCTCCTTGGCAAGCTCGTCATCACCAACGAGCCCACCTCCGACCTGGAGTCGATCGGCTCCACAGATCAAATGCTTGTCGACTCCGACATAGCATCCCTCGACGCCTTCCCCACCAACGTGCTGGTGATCGATGACCCTCTTCCTCGCGGCGACAGCGGCGGCAGCACCATCACCGAGGTGCTAGTCATTAGCCATGACACCACCTCCTGCGAGAACTCCCGTGACGCCCTGCAAACGGCGCTGCACGACTTGTCCGCGCCCATTCCAGCGAACGCCAACATCGAGACACTGGAGGCTAGCCGGCTCGCCCTCATTGAGAACAGCAAGAAGATAGCTACCATGAGACGCCTCACCGAAGCCTATCAACGTGAGGTTGATCGTGCCGCCTCCGGCACGCCAGCTGCCGGAGGGCCTAGCCGGCTTGGCACTGTCAAGAAGCGCGGCGCGGCCATCGCCAGCATGCTGGGAGCCGACCGCCCGGTCTACGCCATGCCGCTCGAGAACTTGCATGCCGCCCAGGCAGCAGCAGACGAGCTGGAAGGATTGGGTGGAGACGAGCTACGCTGCATGACGCGACGCATCCAGCAGCTCATTGATGCGGCAGCAGAGCTGCAAGAAGCCGGCGCCCGCGCCAAGAATCCTCCGCCTCGCCGAGAGCATGGTGCAACCTCTCGGATGCCGACTGCAGGCGGCACCGGCGAGCAAAAGGATAAGGAGCCAGCTACAAGTCGCAGCCGGACGCGCTTCACCATCGAGCGCGATGAAGACGGCCGCCCACGAGCTGTGGAGCGGCAAGGTGACAACCCGCCTCCCCCTCCGCCTCGTGGTCGGCGATATCCTTCTCCGCCGCCTATTGGGCATCCCACGCTCAGCGACCGGCTAGGCCGCCGCGAAGGAGTCGGCGAGAATGACGCCCGCCACCAGATCGACCGCCTAGCACGATCCCTGGCGCTACAAGAAGAAGATGATGTCGGCCCGCCTTGTTTTGGCCCCCGCATCCGCGACGAGCCCTTCCCCAAAGGGTTCTCGCTCCCAAGAGACACGCCCAAGTAAAACAGCTCGGTGAAGACAGAAGATTGGTTGATAGACTACTCCACCGCAGTCAGCATCACGAACAGCAATAGGCGTGTTGCCGTAAAGTACGTCCCCCTCATGCTTTAGGGCACGACGCGTACCAGGCTGAACAGCCTCAGACCCTACAGCATCAACAGCTGGCTGGATTTCATAAAGGTCTTCACCAGCACGTACAAGCGGGCGCCCAAGCCCCGCCAACTCTCCTTGTGCGTCCAAGGCCCGACCGACTCCAGCCGCGACTACCTGACGCACTGGGCCGAGCTCCACAACTCCTGCGAAGGCGTGCATGAGGTGCAAGCCATAGAGTACTTCACCGCCGGGTGCCGAGAAGGCACCCTCCTCAAGCACCGGTTCTCTGCGATGAGCTGGCTACACTCGACGAGCTGCTGATCATAGCGGACAAGTACGCCATAGTCGACTCCTCAATGAAGTCGGAGCTCCAGGTGGACACCTCCAGAAAGGTGCTACCTCCGGCTCCCAAGACACCGGCTGGTGATACCAACTGGCGCCCGCATCAGAAGGACAACAAGCGCAAGACCCTGATGCCGGTTTCCACCAGCCGGCAGGTGGCCATAGTTGAAGACGAGAAGCCAGAAGGGAAGCCTATGCCCAAATATCATAAAGGCGGCAGGCCGGCTTGGCAGCCTGCCTTCTCCTATGTCGGGGGTTGGATACGACATATGCCAAACGATGGCTTATCATGGTGGGAGCGAGTAGAACGTCGCCGGTGCCTGCAAGCGGGATGAGGCGAAGACATGCACGCCGGCGGAACTTACCCAGCTTCAGGGCTCTCCTAGGAGATAACACCCCTACTGCTGCTCTGCGGGGTCTCCGCATGATCACTCAAGCAAGGTGACTACAATGGTGCTCCTAGAGCTGTTTCGGGAGGCAGGAGAGGGCAAGGCTAACTCTCTCCTCCCGTGCTATCTGGTCTATCTCTATTCAGGTCTGAACCCTTTGCATGGGTGCCCCAGGGGGTTCATATAGGCCTACCCCCCGGGGGTATAATAGTAATCCGGCTGGGCGCGGGTCCCAGCCGTCTGTCTCTCAGGCCGCCGTCCTTCCCGCCGGCTTCTAGGGCCCGCCGACTGGCGGGTCCCGCGGACAGGCTTGATACTGTAGCGGCACTCCTGATGACGCAGGCTCGGTCATCGGGTCGTGGCAACAGTGCCGCCGTCTATCGGGCGATCACTGTCGCCATTCCCCATCTTATCTGATTAATGGCTCGTGGGGCCCCGGGAGGGGTCGGCCGACTCCAGGGAGGCCGACTCCCACAGGTCCGTCTTCGGATTGCCCAGGCCGCCTTCGGCCCACCCAGTGACAGGCAGCCCCACCGCCTTCGGATCGTACAGGCCGGCGTCGTGGGCATAGTGTACTGCGTACTGTGGCTGAGATCAGGGCAGGCATGGCAACAGTGCCGCATCTCGCCGGAGATCTTCCAGCGATACGGCTCACTGTAGCCATGCCGGCCCTTCGTAAGCAGGGGGGAACGGCCATGCCGTGACCGTACCCCGCGTCGTACTTTGGGATAAGGGAGGAGTCCTAGGCCGACTCTCCATAGTCGGCCTCTCTGGAAGTCGCCAGCTTGGAGTCGGCTTATCTGGGAGTCGCCGTCTGGGACTCGGCATATTTTGGAGTCGCTCCTGGGACTCGGCCTGAGGGGCGCGGCCTGCCCCGATGTCTTGAAATGTCCTGGGGCCCGGGTTAGCCTACCCGTGGCCCATTACTCCGATAGTAGTCCCCGAAGCTGGTGAAGCCCGGCAGTCGCTGCATAATGGGGCTTCAACAGCTTCAATCTTTATAAGTGCAGACTCTGGGACTCGGGTGCCGTCTTCCCTTGGGCGACTGTCGAAAGTCGGAGCTTCGGTGAAGAGCCTTAGTTCGAAAGTCGCGGCGGGAAGCCAGGCGGCGTGCCTGATACGCTTCCCCACGGCCATCAGGACGGTCCTATCGCGTGGCGCCACGTGGGGAGAACAGTCTGCCTGCCCACGCGCGTGACGGGACGGGCCGTCAGGCGGGACCCGCCACTACCGCGCCTCGGCATACGAACGGATCCGTTGAGGCCGAGGACGGTTGGTTTTCCCACGTCGTTACTGCGCGCAGTAACTTCATGGGTAAATCGTGGGGCAGCGTGGGGCATCGTGCGCAGTTAATCCCACGCCCGCCCCATCGGCTTCTCAGCCCACAGGGCTATAAGTAGGCGGGGGGAAGCGGAGCGGCACAGCTCGCGCGCCCTTCTTCCCTGCTCCCCCGCCTCATCTCGCTTTCTCTCCTTCCTTCCTCCGCCGTTGAGCCAGAGCACACCATCCCGCGGCGATGAGCTCTTCCTCCGCCGCGGCCCCTGCCGTGCACTGCGGCGTATGGGACGGCTCGGAGGTAGAGGAAGAACACATCGAGTTCCTCCGCCGGACACGCCGTCTCCCCAGCGCGGACCTCGTGCGCGCCCGCGCCGCGCCGGAGGGGGAAATCCGTCCGGCGCCGGAAGAGGGCGAGCGGGTCGTCTTCCGCTCGCACCTTATGCGCGGCCTGGGGCTGCCGGCGAGCGGCTTCTTCCGCTCGTTCCTGGAGTTCCATAGTCTTCAGCCGCACCACCTCACTCCGAACACGGTGGTGTTGCTCTCCGCCTTCGCCACTCTGTGCGAAGGTTTCCTCGGCGTTCTCCCCACCATCGAGCTGTGGGGAGAATTCATCTCTTCTAAGCTCGGCACGCACATCGCCGGCGTGTCGGCCCAGTGCGGCGCCTTCATCGCCATGCGGCGCTCGACGGCCGACAACCCCTTTCCTCCCATCACGCTGATCAAGTCGGTGAAGATGTGGTAGCACTCGTATTTCTAAGTGAAGAACATCGCCCCTGACGGCGACTGGGTCAACCTGCCGCCCTACAACGCCGCTCCCCTGACCGGGAGGCTCCCCAGCTGGTCCCACCAAGTCAAGTCGCTGTCCCTCGCCGGAGCCGCCGCCGTAGCGCGACTCCGAGTCTTGATACAGTCGAAGGGACTCGTCGGGGCCGACTTGCTGGCCGCCTTCATGGCGCGCCGAGTTCTCCCGCTCCAAGGCCGGCCTCACCTAATCTGTCAGATGAGCGGCCTCCGAGACCCAAGTCGGATGAGCACCAAGGAGATGCCCCGCAAGGAGGTGGCAAATATGGTGAATTACATCGCGCACTGCGAGTACGAGGAGGACTGGCAGTTCGGCAAGGATTCGTACTCGCGCGACAACCCTCCACCAGTGGTAAGTCGCGTCTCCCTACTGTTTTGTCTTTTTTCCGCAGCCGACTCCGGCTTCTGATTCTTGTTGGCTTCTTCTGAACTAGAATCCTCTTATGCAACCTGCCACCGGCGCCACGAGACAGCCCCGCGAGTATGTTCCCGACCGCGCGGAGAGCGACGTCGACGACCCCGACTTGGGGGCGGCGGCGATGGAAGCCGACGCCGAAGGCGGGGGAGAAGGAGCGGAAGGCGACTTCAGGCCCTTGGCCACCTTCGCCGACTGGCCTGATGACGACGCCGAAGGCGAAGTCGCTCCGCGCCACCAGCTGAGGATCGGCCCGTCGGGCGCCGGCTCCTCCGCCGGCCAAGGCGGCGCGAAGAGGCGTCACGCCGGGCCGAGTGCGCCCGGCGGCAAATTGAAGAAGTTCAAGGGGGCGGCCGCCGTGACCAGACGAGAGGAGGCGGCCACGAAGGCCAACCGCTTCCGAAGGAAGTGAGAAGGCCGCCGCTAGTATTCGCGTAAGTCTTCATGCTCTTTTATTTTCTTTGTTGAGTCTTGTCCGAGTCTTCGTTTATGTACTCCCTCCATTCTTCTTCAGGGCCCCTCTTTCTCTTGAGAGAGTCGCCGTCCCCTCCGTCATGGGGTCGGCACAGACGTCCGCCAATACTCGGCGGCCCGACCCTGCCGCCGACCTCCGGGAGGCGACGGAGCGGAATGCGCGGGAGAAGCGCGAGGAGGAGGAGGCCGACCGTTTGCAGAAGGCGGAGGCCGACAGGGCGGCCGCCTCCGCCCAGAAAAAGCTGGATGATGCCGAAGCCGCCCTTGCGGCAAGATGGCGCGCCGAGGAGGCCGCGCTTCGCCGATCGGCGATGCTCGTCCCCCCACTATCGTCTGCACCGCCGCCTCCGGAGTTCATGGGGCAGACCGGGGGAGCCGGCACCGAGAACCCCGTCGCGGAGAAGGAGAGCGGTGAGGCCTCCATGTCGGACGCTCTCGTGCCGCCACCGCCGCCTCCACCGCCGTCTGGGAGACCGCACGGCAAACAGCCGATGGATCCGTCGGAGCCGCTGGCCATGGACGAGGCCGAAGCGCGGCTGCTTCTCCAAGTCGCCTCGCCGGTGCGTTGCCGTCTTGAGAGGGTGGCCTCGGCGCCGCGTCCTTGGGAGACCGGCTTTGCCAGCTCGGCAACCCTAGACGCCGAGGCCACAAGCGCCGCGCCCACCGGGTGGGTGCGCGGAGGCGGCACCGGGCCGTTAAATCAACTGCTCCTGGAAGTCCAGGCAAAGCTGCGGGCCGAGGGCGACGCCCTTCAAGCCTGCACTAGAGCGCATCTGGCCGCACGAACGGCCGTCCGAGTAAGTTTCTTTCCCTTTGGATTCTTGTTTGTTTCTCTGTGGGGGCGTGCCAGCGCACCCACTTGGTGTAGTCGCCGAGTTCCGGGCCCGCTGCTGAGCGGGCAGTTCGGAACTCCCTCTGGCGAGTTCGAAACACTAACTTTGTCTTCAATGACTTATTGCAGGAGTATCACAACCTCCGCGCCACTGCCTTCAACCGCAATGTTGAGGAGTTGAGCAAGCGGGCTGCCGACTTGTCGGAAAGCTGGAGTGAGTTCTTCTTCTTCGCGGGGGCGCGGTGGCGCACCCGCAGGCTGTAGTCCCCGAGATTCGGGCCGACTACTGAGCAGTCGGGCCGGATCTTCCCGGCGATCTTTTTTGCTAACGACTTATTTTGTCTCTTCTTTGCTCCTTAGAAGCCAACGTCGTTCTTCAGGAGCAGCTGGGCGAGGCTAATACCGCCCGTCGTACCAAGGAGGAGGAGTGTGGCAAGCTCGCCACGTAACGCGACCTGCTGGCGGCGCAGCTGGCCAAGCAGAAGGAGGTGCTCAAGAAGGCGCAGGACGAGGCCGAGAAGAGGGAGACCGCACTCCTGGCCGAGTTCGAGAGCGAGCGCTCCTCCTGGACTGACAGGGAGGCGATGCTGACCTCCGGCTTCCACGAGATCGAGGATATCGTTGATGGTAAGTTTCTTTCGCTTCTTCGGGCTTCCAACTATGTGTCAGGCCGACTTCTGATTTTTCGACTTGCTTCTTTTTTGTCTTGGCAGACTTCTTCCCTGGTCATTCGCAGGCAGTTCCTCTGGCCATCGAGGCTGCTCGTGAGGCGCGAAGGGCAAACGGTGAGGAGATCGCCGCTAATGCCCCCCGAACCGTCGAAGAGCAGCTTCTGAGCATTGAAGCCCGTCTTCGTCCGGCTTACCGGCTGATGCGCCGGCTTCAGCGTGCCGGCGCCCAGGCGTTTGCCGCCTTGTGGCCAGGCACGCCGGCTCTGCGCACCGCCAGCCGAACTGCCGACTGGCTGGAGGTCGCTGCCGGCCGTCTTGAGGCTTGGAAGGGCTCCTTGGCCCAGGCCGGAGCGCGCCGGGCCTTGGAGTTCGTCAAGGCGTGGTATACAGGGCTGGACCTAGACCGTCTGGCCGCCTTCCGGTCAGAAGCCCAGGCCGAGCTGGAGGCCGTGGAAGGCGCCCTTATCGAGCATGCAGCGGCCATCGTCCAGTACACGGACACCAGTGTCTTCCTCCCCGAGCGGGCCGAAGGCGGCGAGTAAGTGCCGCCAGAGTGGTTCGGGATGAACCCGGAGTATGGCGAAGATTCAGCGGAGGTGATCGACTCCAGCACTGAGGAGGAGGACGAGGCGGAGGATGAAGGCGAGGCGGAGGAGCCAGAAGACGGAGCAGGCGGCCAGCCTCAGCTCGACCGCGCCTCCAGCAACGAGCCGCGTCAAGAGAAGGCGACTGCCGCCGGAGGTGATCAAGCCGAGACCGCCCAGCCGACTGCCCTGGCGCCTGACACCGCCGTCTCCTCCGATCCTCCGATCCCCGATGCCGCCTCCTAGGCTGCCTTTTTCGCCACTGCTTGTCTGTCTTAGTAATCTTTCGAAAACTTGTTAGATTCGAACAATTCCACCCACGGGGTGTATCTTGAACTTCTAATCAAAGATTCGGCCAGGGGCCTATGTAAATATTTATCCGACTTCCGTCTTTCCTTGCTTACTGCTCTTTTAGGCTTTTTCCTTTGCTGCCTTCCCCTAGTCGCTGCCTTGCCAGTCGGACAGCCGCTCTGCGGACTGTCGCTGGGTCAAGTGCTCGGCTACTTTGGAAAGGAAAGTACTGGGTCGTTTAGAGTTTCTTTAGCAAGTCGGATAGAAAGTGACATGCCGACTACCCAAGAGTTGGCCGTCCTTAATAGAGGCTAATAAAGACGGCGAGCCGGCTACTCATGAGTCGGCCTTCCGCTTCAGAAATGCTGGAGGCCGTCTTATGCTATGTTCGTGCTTTAGGTCCTTAGCCATTTTTCGTGTGGGTGCCCGTTCTTCCTCACTCCTGCCTGCCTCACAGTCGCTCTACGAGCTGTGGCTTTGCCAGGAGGCAGATTGGGCACCGCACACTACTTGTCTGACTGCGGGAAGCTTCTCATAGCGCAAGGCGGCGAGTCCCCGGGCCGACTAGTCAGGCCCGGTGCCAAGCGGCTTGTAATGAAAGTAATGTACTCGAAGGCATAATTCTTATCGTACAGATAACAAAAAGGGCAGTCCCCGAGCTCGTCTCGGGGGGCCCAAAGTCTTAGTACTTTAATACAAAGGGGTAGTGTGATACATACTGCATCAACTGTAAAATCTTCGAAGAAGATTTGCATTCCACGGGCGCTCTGTCTCTTTGGCGGAATCGTCCCTCTTGCGCGCTCGGGGCTTCTGGGCATCGATCAAATAGTAGGCGTTGTTCCCTAGCACCTTGCTGATGATGAAGGGGCCTTCCCAAGGTGCCGACAGTTTGTGCTGGCCGGCTGTTCGCTGGATCAGCCGGAGCACAAGGTCGCCTTCTTGGAAAGATCTTGGCCTGACCTTCCTGTTGTAGTATCGACGCAGGCTCTACTGGTAGATGCCGGACCGGCTGAGTGCCAACAGCCGGCCCTCTTCCAGCAGATCGACGTCGTCTTGTCGTGCTTCTTCTGCTTCTTCCTCGGTGTACATGGTGACTCGTGGGGAGTCGAACTCTATGTCCGTTGGGATGACGGCTTCGGCGCCATAGACGAGGAAGAATGGTGTGAAGCCGGTTGACTTGTTTGGAGTCATGCGCAGACTCCAGAGGACGGCTGGCAGCTCCTCAAGCCAACAGCCGGCAGATCGCTCCAGCGGTACGACGAGTCGAGGCTTGATGCCGGATAAGATGAGGCCGTTTGCTCGCTCCACCTGGCCGTTTGACTGCGGATGGGCAATGGATGCTAAGTCCAGTCGGTGCCCTGTGTCGCGCAGAAACGGGCCAAGGCGCCTTTAGCAAAATTCGTGCCATTGTCGGTGATGATGCTGTGCGGGATGCCGTACCGAGTTGTGATGTCAGCGATGAAGGTCACTGCAGTCGGACCATTCAACTTCTTGATGGGTTTCACCTCCACCCACTTGGTGAACTTGTCCACTGTGACAAGTAAGTGAGTCAAGCCACCTCGTGCCGTCTTGAATGGTCCCACCATGTCCAGGCCTCAGACTGCAAAGGGCCAGGCGATGGGGATAGTCTTGAGTGCGGAAGCCGGCTGAAGTGGCTTGGAACGAAAAATCTGGCACCCCTTGCACTTTTGGACTAACTCTTTGGCTTCTTCCAGGGCGGTTGGCCAGAACAAACCATGCCGGAAGGCTTTGGCGACAAGTGCCCTGGAGGCCGCGTGGTGACCGCACTCGCCTTCATGGATGTCTCTGAGGATTGCCTGGCCTTGTTCTGCTTCGACGCAGCATTGAAAGACGCCGGTAACGCTGCGCCTGACCAGCTCTCTGTTGACTATGGTGTATGCTGCTGCTCGGCGTTGCACTTGCCGAGCCAAGATTTCATCAGTTGGTAGCTCTATATTTACTAAGAATTTGAGGATGGGCTGGGCCCATGAAGGTGCTGCTATTTCTTCAACTGCCACTAGTGCGATTTGGATAAGGGTAGCCGGGCTGGGAGGCGGCGGGTTGGAGTCCGCAGCCGCTTGCTGATTTGACAAAGTCCCGGGGCTGACTGGAGCAGTCCCCGGGCCGAGCTCTGGAGTCTTCGATCTTGCTACTACAGTCCCCGGGCCGGGTTCTGAAGTCCCCGGGCCGGCTTCGACTGTATGTTTCTTGGAGTCGGATCCGTCCTCCTCAGGCGGAGCCGGCACATAGATTGAATCTGGTTCGGGTGATGGCTTGATAGAAGGCTTGAGGAGGCGCCGGAGGGCGATACCAAATGATATTGCCTGGCGGGTGGAGCCGATCCGTGCCAAGGCGTCTGCCTGGTCGTTGTCGTTCCTTGGCACGTGGAGGAACTCGCACCCCTCGAAGTATCCGCTGAGCTGCTGGACGAGGAAACGGTAGCTCGCCATATTTGCGTCCTTGGTATTCCAATCGCTAGATGATTGTTGGACTACCAAGTCAGAGTCGCCATAACACAGGATCCGGCGAATGCCGAGCTCTTTGGCAAGCCGGAGCCCGTGTATGAGCGCCTCGTACTCGGCCACGTTGTTGGAGGCGGCGAAGTGGATCTGCAGCGCATACCTGAGCTTGTCGCCCTTGGGGGAAGTGAGGATGACGCCGGCTCCCAAGCCGGTGCGCATCTTGGAGCCGTCAAAGTGCATCCGCCAATGGGTGGAGTGGGGCGCTGGCGGCAGATACTGGGTCTCGGCCCAGTCGACGAGGAAGTCGGCCAGCGCTTGCGACTTGATGGCGGTGCGGGGCTCGTAGTAGATGGTGTAGGGAGCCAGGTCAATGGCCCATTTGGCCACTCGGCCAGAAGCATCTCGGCTTCCGATGATCTCGGTCAGCGGAGCTGTACATACCACAGTGATTGGATGCTCCTGAAAGTAAGGCTTCAATTTCTTGGCGGAAAAATGCACGCCGTAGCACATCTTCTGGTAATGGGGGTAGTTCTGCTTGGAGGTCGACAGTACTTCACTCGGGTAATATACCGGTCTCTGGGCAGGTAGCGCCTTTCCTTCCTCCTTGCGCTCGACTACAATGACTGTGCTGACTACTCGGCTGGTGGCGGCAATGTATAGGAGCATGGGCTCTTTAGGAGTCGGAGCCGCCAGCACAGGGGGAGTAGTCAACATCTTCTACAGTTGGAGAAAAGCCTCGTCCGCCTTGGGAGTCCACTCAAAGAAGGTCGTCTTCTTCATGAGCTGATACAAGGGGAGAGCCTTCTCGCCCAGCCGACTGATGAATCGGCTGATGGATGCCAAACAGCCGGTGAACTTCTGCACATCTAACAGTCGTCTGGGTGCTTCCATCCTCTCGATGGCCTTGATCTTCACAGGATTGCACTCTATGCCGCGTTCGGAGACCAGGAAACCGAGGAGCTGGCCGGCTGGTACTCCAAAAACGCACTTCTCTGGGTTGAGCTTGATCTGGAATCGGCGCAGATTCTCAAAGGTTTCCTTGAGGTCCTCCAGCAAGGTTCCATGCTTCTCCATCTTCACCACTACATCATCCACATAGACGTGGGCGTTTCTGCCGAATTGCTTCAGGAGGCACTTCTGCATGCAACGCTGAAAGGTGGCGCCGGCGTTTCTTAAGCCGAACGTCATGGTCAGGTAGCAGAAGGCTCCAAATGGCGTGATGAAGGCGGTCTTCAGTCTGTCAGCCAGGTTCAGCTTGATCTGGTGATATCCTGAATACGCATCTAGAAAACTCAATAGCTCGCATCCGGCTGTGGAGTCTATCACCTGATCGATTCTCGGTAGAGCAAATGGGTCCTTGGGGCAAGCTTTGTTGAGGCTCGTATAATCAATGCACATCCGCCACTGCTTGTTCTTCTTCAGCACCAGTACTGGGTTTGCCAGCCATTCTGGGAAAAACACTTCCATGATGAAGCCGGCCGCCAGGAGCCGGGCTATTTCTTCTCCAACAACTCTTCTTTTTTCTTCTGACAGGCGGCGCAAGGGCTGCCTGATGGGCATCATATCAGATTGGACATGTAACTTGTGCTCGGCGAATTCCGTCGGGACACCAGGCATGTCCTTGGGGGACCATGCGAAGATGTCGTGATTCTCACAGAGGAAATCGACGAGCTCGCCTTCCTATTTGCTGTCAAGTCTAGTGCCCATGACAGCGTACCTCTCCGGGTGCTCTGGATCCAACGGTATCTTCTTTGTTTCCTTGGCCGGCTTGAATGATCCTTCTGCTTCCGACTCCTTGGGGTCGGCCGATAACTCGGGCTGCTTGCCGGCCATCGCCACGACCCGATCAAGAAGCCGTTTCTCAGCTGCGATCACCAAGGACTCGGCCAGCCGACTGCTTTCGGCCGCGCAAGCGGACGACTTCCTGTAGTCGCCGGACACGGTTAGGATTCCCTTGGAACTCGGCATCTTCATCTTGAGGTAGGCGTAGTGGGGTACCACCATGAACTTGGCCAGGGCGGGTCGGCCAAGCAATGCGTGATATGGGCTTTCAAGGTCCACCACCTCAAACCAAATTGTCTCTCGGTGGAAATGATCCTTGTCTCCGAAGAGGACATCTATCAGGGTCTTGCCGATTGGCGAGCAGGAAAGGCCGGGGACGATTCCGTGAAACACAGTCCGGCTGCTCTGAAGCTGTCTTCGCTTGATTCCTAGTTTCTCCATCGTATCCTTGTACAGGATGTTGATACTGCTGCCTCCGTCTATCAGTACTCGCGAGAAACGAGCGGCCTGCCTGTCCGTGGCAAGTGTGGCACCTAAGACCAAGGCGTAGGAGCCTGGGCTCGGCATCACCTCTGGGTGATCAGCTCTGCTCCAACTGATAGGCCTTTCGGACCAATGCATGAACTCTAGAGTACTTGATGCAACCGCATTTACTTCTTGCTGCTGTTGGCGCCTGCTGCGCCGGTCATCCGCTACACTGGTGAACACCACATAGGCTCCGTGCTCGTCCGGGAACTCGTCTTGTATCGCGCTGACTGGCCTGACGGCCGACTGCTGGGGCGGCTGCGGAGGAGGCGGCCCGGCAGGAGGGGGAGGGGTAAGCCGTCCCCCTTGGCGATTCTGGTCAGCCAATGACATTTCCTGGTGGTATGGTTGGACGGCTTTGCGCCGCTGTGGAACTTGCAGGGACCATCCAGAGTCTGCTCGTAGGAGAAAGCCGGCAGCCAGTTGGACTTGCCGCCCTTCTGCCGCTTCGCCGGAGGCGGTCCCTCCAATTACTGGTCTTCTGCTGTCGCCACATGCCGACTGCTGGAAGTTGGCTGCGGGGCTTTGCGCTTCTGGTCATTCTACTGTTGCCGCTGACTGGTGTCTCCAGCCGGAGTTCTTGGAGCCTGAGGGGCGACTTTGCCAGTTGTGCTGACCCGAATCTCCGCCTTCATGCAGGAGTCGGCCGTGGCGTACTTGTCTGCTGTGATCAGCAGCTCATCGAGGGTCTCCGGCTCGTCGCAGAGGAGCTTGTGCTTGAGGAGGGTGCCTTCTCTGCACCCGGCAGTAAAGTACTCGATGGCCTGCACCTCGTGCACGCCCTCGCAGGAGTTCCGGAGTTCGCCCCAGCGCATGAGGTAGTCACGAGTGGACTCGTCAGGGCCTTGCACGCACAAGGAGAGCTGGCGTGGCTTGGGAGGTCCCTTGTACGTGCTCGTGAAGTTGCGGACAAAAGCCTCGGTGAAGTCAACCCAACTGTTGATGTTGCGAGGCTTCAGACTGTTTAACCACGTCCGGGCCGAGCCCTGGAGCATGAGCGGGACATATCTCACGGCAACACGCTTGTTGCCGTTTGCTATGTTGACAGTTGTGGAGTAGTCGATCAGCCAATCTTCCGGCTTCACGGTGCTGGTATATTTGGGCGTGTCTCGGGGGAGCGTGAACCCTTTGGGAAAGGGCTCATCCGGGATGCGGGGTCCAAAGCAGGGGGGACCCAACTCGTCTTCCTCTTCCAGCGCCAGGGATCGGTGGAGTCGGTCGATCCGGTGGCGGGCGTCGTTCTCTCCGACTCCCTCTCGGCGGCCAAGGCGGTCGCCGAGAGTCGGATGTTCCACGGGCGACGGGGCGACTCGCCTTTCTCCGCGAGGAGGGGGAGGCTGGTAGTCGTCCCGCCGTTCCACCGCTCTGGGGCGGCCGTCTTGGTCGCACTCGATGGTGATCTGAGTCCGACTGTGGCTGACAGCCGGCTCCTTGTCCTTCTTCCCACGGGCCCCGCCAATCGGCGTCCGAGATGTCGCACCTTGGTCTCGGCGAGGCGGTGGGTCGTCATTTTGGCGCTATGGCGCCTCGGTGCGGCAGCCGGCATCATTCTGCGCGGCAGCCGCGTCGAGGAGCTGCTAAACTCGCTCCGTCATTATGCGGCGCTCTTCGCCTTCGAAGTTGTCGAGCTCGTCTACTGCCGCCTGGGCGGCACGGATATTCTCTGCGGGCGTGGCATACATAGGGCGATCAGCCCCGAAGAGGTTGGCGATTGCCGCGCCGCGCTGTCGGATCGCGCCTAGGCGGCTAGGCCCGGTTGGAGACGGCGAGCCGCCTACGGCGCGATCCATCTCTCGTTGGTAAGCTTCTGACAAGCGCCTCATGCTTGCCAGCTTCTTCGCGCCCTCGATGAGCTGAAGGCAGAGCGCCTCCAGCGTCCCGGCGTCGGCGTCTTCCGGAATCGGTGCTGCAAGGTCTCGCAGGGCCGCGTCAAACGGGTCATGCGCTCCTTCGCCGGAGCGCTCGCCGTGCTCGAGGATGAGGACCTCAGTGACGGTGCTTCCACCGCTCCCCACGTACGAGAGTGGCTCGTCGTAGACCACCACATTGGTGGGGAACGCGTCGAGCGACGCGGTGTCGGAGTCGACCAGCATTGGGTCGGTGGATCCTATGGACTCCAGGTCCGCGGCAGGCTCGCCGGCAACGTGGAGTTGGTCGAGGAGGCCCGCGAGGAGGCTCTCGGGGACACTCGTGCCTGCGTCGGACGCAGGCCCATCGGAGAGGCGAACCTCACTGATGAGATTAGCGAGGCAGCTGGCCGCGCAGGCGATCTCCGCGCCGTGCAGCGCGTCGGCACAGACGCCATCCGGCGTGCCGGGCTGGCTGTGCTCGCCGGGAAGGAACAGGGTTCCCGTCCAGAGCAGATCTCCGGACGACGGTGCACCTCTCCCCACGGTGGGCGCCAAATGTCGGGGGTTGGATACGACATATGCCAATGGATGGCTTATCATGGTGGGAGCGAGTAGAACATCGCCGGTGCCTGGAAGCGGGATGAGGCGAAGACATGCACACCGGCGGAACTTACCCAGCTTCAGGGCTCTCCTAGGAGATAACACCCCTACTGCTGCTCTGCGGGGTCTCCGCATGATCACTCAAGCAAGGTGACTACAATGGTGCTCTTAGAGCTGTTTCGGGAGGCAGGAGAGGGCAAGGCTAGCTCTCTCCTCCCGTGCTATCTGGTCTATCTCTATTCAGGTCCAAACCCTTTGCATGGGTGCCCCGGGGGGTTTATATAGGCCTACCTCCCGAGGGTACAATAGTAATCCGGCTGGGCGCGGGTCCCAGCCGTCTGTCTCTTAGGCCGCCGTCCTTCCCGCCGGCTTCTGGGGCCCGCCGACTGGCGGGTCCCGCGGACAAGCTTGATACTGTAGCGGCACTCCTGATGACGCAGGCTCGGTCATCGGGTCGTGGCAACAGTGCCGCCGTCTATCGGGCGATCACTGTCGCCATTCCCCATCTTATCTGATTAATGGCTCGTGGGGCCCCGGGAGGGGTCGGCCGACTCCAGGGAGGCCAACTCCCACAGGTCCGTCTTCGGGTTGCCCAGGCCGCCTTCGACCCACCCACTGACAGGCGGCCCCACCGCCTTCGGATCGTACAGGTCGGCGTCATGGGCACAGTGTACTGCGTACTGTGGCTGAGATCAGGGCAGGCATGGCAACAGTGCCGCATCTCGCCGGAGATCTTCCAGCGATACGGATCACTGTAGTCATGCCGGCCCTTCGTAAACAGGGGGAAACGGCCATGCCGTGACCGTACCCCGCGTCGTACTTCGGGATAAGGGAGGAGTCTTGGGCCGACTCTCCATAGTCGGCCTCTCTGGAAGTCGCCAGCTTGGAGTCGGCTTATCTGGGAGTCGCCGTCTGGGACTCGGCATATTTTGGAGTCGCTCCTGGGACTCGGCCTGAGGGGCGCGGCCTGCCCCGATGTCTTGAAATGTCCTGGGGCCCGGGTTAGCCTACCTGTGGCCCATTACTCCGACATCCTATGAGCAGACCCTCGATGCTCCATGCAAGTTCCACAGCTGTGCGAAGCCGTCCAACCATACAACACGGAAGTGTCATTGGCTCACCTGAATCTCCAAGGGCAAAGGGCTATTGCCCCCTCCACCTATTGGTCCGCCGCCTCTGGCTCCTCAACAGCCGGTCGCCCACCCAGCAGTCGGAGCTATCCAAGACGAGTTTCCTGACTAGCATGCAGCCTATGTTGTCTTTACAAGCCAAGCCGATGACAAGCGCAACCGGCGCCGGCAACACCAAGAAGTCAACGCTGTCGCCTCCAAAGATCCAGAGTTCATGCACTGGTCCAAAAAGCCCATCAGTTGGAGCCGAGATGGTCACCCAGAGGTGATGCCCTCTCCGGGTTCCTATGCTTTAGTAGTGGATGCCACCTTTGCAACCGAGAGGCGGGCTGTCCGTCTCTCCCAAATCCTGATTGACGGAGGAAGCAGCATCAACATCCTGTATCGTGACACCATGAAGAAGCTGAATATCAAGGCGAAGCAGCTCCAGCCCAATCGGACTATCTTCCATGGCATTGTACCCGGCCTTTCATGCTCACCAATCGGCAAAGTCAAGATAGATGTTCTCTTTGGAGATAAGGATCACTTCCGCCGCGAAGGAGTTTGGTTTGAGGTAGTGGATCTCGAGAGCCCCTACCACGCTTTACTTGGCCGACCTACTCTGGCCAAGTTCATGGTCGTGCCCCACTACGCCTATCTCAAGATGAAGATGTCGAGCTCCAAGGGCATCATCACCATAGTCGGGGACTACAAGAAGTCCTCCGACTGCGCTGCAACCAGCAGCCGGCTGGCCGAGTCCCTCCCGATTGCTGCTGAAAGAAAGATTGTTGACCGGGTTGTGGCCATGGCTGGCAAGCAGCCGGACCTGTCGCTCGATCCCAAGGAGTCAGAAACTCAGGGCTCATTCCAGCCGGCCAAGGAGACAAAGAAGATACCGTTGGACCCGGAGCACCCAGAGAGGTTTGCTCTGGTGGGAACAAATCTGGACAGCAAATAGGAAAGCAAGCTCGTTGATTTCCTCCGTGAGAATTGGGATATCTTCGCATGGTCCCCCAAGGACATGCGGGTGTTCCGTTGGATTTCGCCGAGCACAAGCTACACGTCCGATCAGATGCAAAACCAGTCAAACAGCCCCTCCGCCGACTGTCAGAGGAGAAGAGAAGAATTGTTGGTGAAGAGATAGCCCGATTTCTGGCAGCCGGCTTCATTATGGAAGTGTTCTTTCTAGAATGGCTTGCCAACCCAGTCCTTGTATTGAAGAAGAACAAGAAATGACGCATGTGTATAAATTATACCAGCCTCAACAAAGCTTGCCCCAAAGATCTGTTTGCCTTATCAAGGATTGTTTGCCTTATCAAGGATTGATCAAGTGATAGACTCCACAGCCGGATGCGAGCTATTGAGTTTCTTGGACGCCTATTCGGGGTACCATCAGATCAAGTTGGACCTGGCCGACCGCTTGAAGACCGCCTTCATCACACCATTTGGAGCTTTATGTTACCCGCCTATGACATTCGGCTTGAGGAATGCCGGTGCCACTTTTCAGCATTGCATGCAGAAATGCCTCCTCAAGCAACTCGGCAGAAATGCCCACGTCTATGTAGACGATATTGTGGTGAAGCCGGAGAAGCGCGACACCCTGCTAGAAGACCTCCAAGAGACATTCGATAACTTGCGCCGCTTTCAGATCAAGGTCAACCCGGAAAAATGTGTGTTTGGGGTACCAGCCGGCCAACTCCTTGGCTTCCTAGTCTCTGAACGCGGCATTGAGTGCAACCCGGTGAAGATCAAGGCCATAGAGAGGATGGAGATTTCCACCCGGCTACGGGACGTCCAGAAGTTTACCGGATGCCTGGCTTCCCTCAACCGCTTTATCAGTCGGTTTGGGGAGAAGGCTCTTCCCCTATATCAACTCATGAAGAAAACCACTCACTTTGAGTGGAATGACCAGGCGGATGAAGCCTTTTACCAGTTGAAGAAGATGCTGGTCACGCCGCTTGTCCTGGTGGCCCCAACTGAAAAGGAGCCCATGCTCTTTTACATTGCCGCAACTAGCTGGGTGGTCAGCACAGTCATCGTGGTTCAGCGCCCAGAGGAAGGCAAAGTTCAGCTGGTCCAGAGGCCGGTATGTTACCTGAGCGAGGTACTGTCGACCTCAAAGCAGAACTACCCCCACTATCAGAAGATGTGGTATGGCATGTACTTTGCCGCCAAGAAGCTCAAGCCCTACTTTCAAGAGTACCCCATCACGGTCGTTTGCACCATCCCGCTGGCCGAGATCATGGGCAGCCGGGATGCATCTAGCCGGGTGGCCAAGTGGGCTATCGCGCTGGCTCCTTCTACCATCTTCTACCAGCCCCGCACCGCCATCAAGTCCCAAGTGCTGGCCGACTTCCTCGTCGACTGGGGTGAGACCCAGTACCTGCCGCCAGCACCCGACTCCACCCATTGGCGGATGCACTTTGACGGGTCCAAGATGCGCACCAGATTGGGAGCCGGCATCGTCCTCACCTCTCCCAAAGGCGACAAGCTCACGGGAAGGGCCGCCTTCCCGTGGTCGGCTGTGACTCGGCCGACTGTAGGAAGGCGGCAGAGATCAGAGTACCAGCCTAGAGTGGACCGACTCCTAGTAGGCGGCTACCAGAGTAGCCGGCCTCTAGTAGGCGGCCCATCCCATATAAACCTCGGAGTTTGCACCCACATAACGGCGATAAGACGGGGCATGGCTACAGTGAAGCCTGCCATCCCCGAATCCCGGAGCGGGCATGGCTACAGTGCGTCGTACCGGTCCGCCATCCTCCGCTCGACGCGGCACTGTTTCCATGTTGACCATGACATCACCCACGATGGACTGTCAGTATGGCTTGTAGGCGGAGGGCCCCTCATGCCAGTGAGCTCCCCCCAAGGCGGCCAAGTCAGTCCAGTCGGCTCGAGGGGAAGCCGGCTCCCAGCAGTCAGCCAACCCTTCCCTGGGAGTTCGTGCACCATCAAGCGGATGAGACGGGGTAAGGCTACAGTAAGCGCCCGCCAGGCGGCGGTACCGTAGCCATGCTTGCCCCGACGAAGCCATCGTCATCAAGGGTAATGCAACAGTAACGAGCCGCCAACAAGACCCCCAAGCGGTGGGCCTGGCCTGTCGACCAGGAAGCCGGTAGCCGGCGGGACCCACCAGTCGGCGAGCCCCAGCAGCCGGCAGAGAAGCCGGCGCCGATAGACACTGACGGCTTGTACCCTCGTCAAGCCGGATTACCATTGTACCCCTGGGGGGTAGGCTTATATAAACCCCCCCAGGGCACCCATGCAAAGGGTGGAGCTCTTAGGGTTTCGCACACACATATAGAGAGAAGAGGATAGCTAGCCTTGCCCTTCTTCTTCCTCTAGCAAACAGCTCAAGGAGCCTCTTGTAGCTACTTACTGATTTAGTGATCATGCGGAGACCCCGCAGAGCAGGACTAAGGGTATTATCTCCTAGGAGAGCCCCAAACCTGGGTAAGATCCGCCGGCGTGCATGTCTTCGCCTTATCCCGCTTCCAGGCACCGGCGACGTCTTACTGGTTTCCGTTATGATTAGCCACCCTTTAGCATATGTCGCACCTACCACCCGACATTAACGCACACGAGAGGGTTTCGTTTAGGCTGCAGCCGCCGTACCATCTTGGCTCCGAGAGGTGGCAGGACCTCACTTCTTCAGGAGTGGTATGTTCTTCGTTAGCATCTAGTGATCATCGTATTTCGTGAGAATAAATTTACTCTTATCTTTTGGCGGTGCCATGAGGTTAGAGAGTTTTTAGTCCTCGTAGATCCGATTATTCAGATCTGATGAGCTTAGGTTGATGTGTCAAACTTTTTTTGTTGGTTTGTTTCTTTGTGAAGTTGGAGTGCTTCATCGACATCATGGTGAAGATATTGTGATCCGACGTCCTGCATTTCTAGGGGATCATCCCCGGCCCAAGTACGTTCATCCATCAAGACTTTCATCTTTTTTGATGGGCGACTCAAGGTGCTCTCCAAAATCATTATTCGTAATGTTCGTGCGGGTAAAAGAGTGCACCATCGTTGCTCCAGTCCAATTGCAGCCTTTTTACTATAGTCTTTGAATTATATCTTCTGACAGAGATTGGTACAATAAAGGTGTTTCCAAGAGATTTCATTGTAATTCATAGAGCAACCTATTTGCGGCCGCCTCGGACCACAATGTGTCCACAAGGAGCACGCCTCGGACCAGCTGGTCACCGCCTCGTCGTAGGCGTCGCCCAGGCCCTGGCACTCCTCCTGCGGCTGCACGTACTACGCCGGGATCGCCGTCGTGCCGCTCATGCTCAGCGCCTCCACCCGCGCCATCTTCTTTGGTTCTTCTTCTTCCTCCTCCAACGGTATGCTCATTTGAATCACTTTGCTTGCTGATCACTCGGATTGGTTGCTACGAGAATCAAAGAATCGATGGACTTCATGGATGGAATGGGATGGAATACATGGCTTGCAGGCTTGGCTTTGGTTTTTTCCATAGCTTTGAATAATCCATGGCTTGGCTTTGGTTTGGTGGTTAGCTCCATCTTTCCATCAAGCGCGCGCACAACAGAGTTCGCTTCCAACCACACGCACGTGCTGCTATCGTCCAACTCCAATTTGTTTTTTTAGGCTACCAAACTCCAATATCCTTACCACAAACGGTTTGGGCCAGGGATGGTGGGCTGGGATGCCGATACGAGATGCTGGGCTGCACCTCATGTTTCTAACTCCACTTTTTTGTGCTTCCCCCAAAAATAGGAGACAATTGTTTTCTTTCTTTCATATACAACGAGCAAAAAGGAAAAAGACTCTAAGCTCAATGTTTACTGTTCTCATCAGAGGAGTGACCCACAAGATGGCTAGGGTTCCAGTCGCTACTCAAGCACTCTCAGTTGGATGTCTCTTACTAGTAAACTGGTTATAAAAATAAGTGAAATAGTATTTTCAATATTTAATGAAAATAAACAAAGGTATATCTAATAATAGGCCACAAAAGCAGGAATGAAGTGTCGGTTTTAAGGTGTTGTGAGTGGGGTGGCCTATGGAAGTGGCAGGGCTTCATTAGAAAATAAAAAAATAAGATCAAAACATTGAGGCGGGGACGAGACGGCACATCTGCGGGTATCGCTCGTGTCGATCACGGAGAAAATATCCAATACAGGGTGGCGATCCTATGCTTTTTAATGATAATGTTGTTGAAACTCCCACGACAAAAGAGGTTATCCTTGGGTGGGGGGGCATATAATGCCACACCGTCGACACAAACCAGATAAGAGGACGATCGTTGGAGAAGAAAAAAGATTGAAATTGTGTTTCTGAGTTAGGGATATGAGAATCATATGTTGTACAAGTTTCTGTGTATTATTCTGTAAGTTATTTTATTTGTAAAAAAACAAAAAATATTATTGTTATTTTGTACTGATGTATTAATGTATAAGACGCGACTAACCACCAGCCGACTGGTGGTTAGCGACAAATCTGCACGATCGTACACCTGCGTCCCTCCCCGCGCGTGACCCACTTCGGCAGCTCCACCCATGACCTAGCCTTCTCTCGTGAGGCCCACCGCGCTCAATGCATTGAGGCCCAAGACAGTTAACACAGCCCCTTTGGCCCACCTCCCCCTCCTGCACGTGACTTACCAACCCAAAACCTAGTTTCTTACCTCCATCGCAAGAAACAGCCACCTGCCCCGATCAGTTCTCTCCTCTCTCCCCGACGCGCCTCCATCGCCGGCGACCTCGGCCCCAGATATGATCCACCAAAAAAAGGAAACCACGAAAAACACCACCAAAACACAAGGATTTGAGGGAGGGCCCCGGTTTACCACAAGAACATCATAGGGGTTTCATCAGTTCGTCTCAATTTCGTCATAATCAGGCAAAAAAGAAAGGAGGTAAGTGATTCAACATCTCGATTGAATATAGATTACCAGAGTGTGTGCATTGAGTAATCAGCATCCTTTAAGACTTATTCAACATAAAAAAAGATCCTTTTCTTCCTTTTTATATTGAACAAACCCACGTCAGAACAAGTTATCATGCTAATTCATTACAAATTACCAGGAAAACTCAGAACCAAAGGTGCTAAAAACACTGCAAGAATACCATGTGTTGATTTACATTGTTGCCACCAGACTTTTTTGATAAAAAATGATGTTCATGAAATGAGGTTGATAGAAACTATCGCTGTCATACTCCCATATGCTGGTTACTGCCAAAACGGTACCTGTTATAAAAAAAGAAGTAATCAGTGCAGTAAAAGGAAAAAAAATAGTTGTTGTGAAAAAATAATCAAAATTGCTTGTAATTGTGGAAAATTAATGGGTGCATTCATATGTGCTAGCAGGTGCTGCAACACAAGAAAATGGCGCATGACAACGGGGGTAATGTGGATATCATGATAAGTGGTGTGGGGACAAACCATCAGTGTGAATATGCACACACGACAAGCTTTGGTTCTGCCAAAACAGATGAAGGTAAAACATTTACCATGCTATCACATTTTTGTACACAAACTTGTTATCATCGTACTTGAATTGCAACTACCACCCTATGTTATTTACAACTATCACATTCACCATGAAACAGTTGACAAATCACGTAGCTTGATGCACACAGGTTACCATGAATTTAGGTACAGTTACCACACTTACTGCATACGAATTATCATGCAATCTGTATTGCAATTGGAATTACATGCTTTCACTTTACAGCTACAAAAAACATCTTAATGCATGCAAACTTTACCAAGCAACTGGAGTACAAGTTATTGTTGGAAATATGCCCTAGAGGCAATAATAAATTAGTTATTATTATATTTCCTTGTTCATGATAATCATTTATTATCCATGCTATAATTGTATTGATAGGAAACTCAGATACATGTGTGGGTACATAGACAACACCATGTCCCTAGTAAGCCTCTGTTGACTAGCTCGTTGATCAATAGATGGTTACGGTTTCCTAACCATGGACATTGGATGTCATTGATAACGGGATCACATCATTAGGAGAATGATGTGATGGACAAGACCCAATCCTAAGCCTAGCACAAAGATCGTAGTTCGTATGCTAAAGCTTTTCTAATGTCAAGTATCATTTCCTTAGACCATGAGATTGTGCTACTCCCGGATACTGTAGGAATGCTTTGGGTGTACCAAACGTCACAACGTAACTGTGTGGCTATAAAGGTGCACTACAGGTATCTCCGAAAGTGTCTGTTGGGTTGGCACGAATCGAGACTGGGATTTGTCACTCCGTGTAAATGGAGAAGTATCTCTGGGCCCACTCGGTAGGACATCATCATAATGTGCACAATGTGACCAAGGGGTTGATCACGGGATGATGTGTTACGGAACGAGTAAAGAGACTTGCCGGTAACGAGATTGAGCAAGGTATCGGCATACCGACGATCGAATCTCGGGCAAGTACAATACCGCTAGACAAAGGGAATTGTATACGGGATCGATTGAGTCCTTGACATCGTGGTTCATCCGATGAGATCATCGTGGAACATGTGGGAGCCAACATGGGTATCCAGATCCCGCTGTTGGTTATTGACCGGAGAACGTCTCGGTCATGTCTGCATGGTTCCCGAACCCGTAGGGTCTACACACTTAAGGTTCGATGACGCTAGGGTTATAAAGGAAGTTTTTATGTGGTTACCGAATGTTGTTCGGAATCCCGAATGAGATCCCGGACGTCACGAGGAGTTCCGGAATCGTCCGGAGGTAAAGATTTATATATGGGAAGTCCTGTTTTGGTCACCGGAAAAGTTTCGGGTTTTTCCGATAACGTACCGGGACCACCGGGAGGGTCCCGGGGGTCCACCAAGTGGGGCCACCAACCCCGGAGGGCAGCATGGGCCAAGTGTGGGAGGGAACCAGCCCCAGGTGGGCTGGTGCGCCCCCCACAAGGGGCCCAAGGCGCAAGGGAGAGTGGGAGGGGGCAAACCCTAGGGCAGATGGGCCCTAAGGCCCACCCCAAGCGCGCCTCCCCTCTCTCCCCCTCTGGCTGCCACCCAGATGGCATCTGGGGGCTGCCGCCACCCTTGGGGAGGGAACCCTAGAGGGGGCGCAGCCCCCTCCCCTCCCCCTATAAATACTTGGGGCTTGGGGGCTGCCCAACACATGAGTTTCTCCCTCTATTGGCGCAGCCCTACCTCTCTTACTCCTCCTCTCCCGCGGTGCTTGGCGAAGCCCTGCAGGATTGCCACGCTCCTCCATCACCATCACGCCGTTGTGCTGCTGCTGGATGGAGTCTTCCTCAACCTCTCCCTCTCTCCTTGCTGGATCAAGGCATGGGAGACGTCACCGGGCTGTACGTGTGGTGAACGCGGAGGTGCCGTCCGTTCGGCACTAGGATCTCCGGTGATTTGGATCACGATGAGTACGACTCCTTCAACCCCGTTCTCTTGAACGCTTCCGCTTAGCGATCTACAAGGGTATGTTGATGCACTCTCCTTCCCCTCGTTGCTGGTTTCTCCATAGATAGATCTTGGTGACACGTAGGAAAATTTTGAATTTCTGCTACGTTCCCCAACAGTGGCATCATGAGCTAGGTCTATTGCGTAGATTCTTTGCACGAGTAGAACACAAAGTAGTTGTGGGCGTTGATTTTGTTCAATATGCTTACCGTTACTAGTCCAATCTTGTTTCGACGGTATTGTTGGATGAAGCGGCCCGGACCGACCTTACACGTAGTCTTACGTGAGACAGGTTCCACCGACTGACATGCACTTGGTGCATAAGGTGGCTAGCGGGTGCCAGTCTCTCCCACTTTAGTCGGAACGGATTCGATGAAAAGGGTCCTTATGAAGGGTAAATAGCAATTGACATATCACGTTGTGGTTTTGCATAGGTAAGAAACGTTCTTGCTAGAAACCCATAGCAGCCACGTAAAACATGCAAACAACAATTAGAGGACGTCTAACTTGTTTTTGCAGGGTATGCTATGTGATGTGATATGGCCAAGAAGAATGTGATGAATGATATGTGATGTATAAGATTGATCATGTTCTTGTAATAGGAATCACGACTTGCATGTCGATGAGTATGACAACCGGCAGGAGCCATAGGAGTTGTCTTTATTTATTGTATGACATGCGTGTCATTAAACAACGCCATGTAATTACTTTACTTTATTGCTAACTGGTAGCCATAGTAGTAGAAGTAATAGTTGGCGAGACAACTTCATGAAGACACGATGATGGAGATCATGGTGTCATGCCAGTGACTATGATGATCATGGAGCCCCGAAGATGGAGATCAAAAGGAGCAAAATGATATTGGCCATATCATGTCACTATTTGATTGCATGTGATGTTTATCATGTTTATGCATCTTATTTGCTTAGAACGACGGTAGTAAATAAGATGATCCCTTATTAAAATTTCAAGAAAGTGTTCCCCCTAACTGTGCACCGTTGCGAAAGTTCGTCGTTTCGAAGCACCACGTGATGATCGGGTGTGATAGATTCTAACATTCACATACAACGGGTGTAAGCCAGATTTACACACGCAGAACACTTAGGTTAACTTGACGATCCTAGCATGTACAGACATGGCCTCGGAACACAAGAGACCGAAAGGTCGAGCATGAGTCGTATAGTAGATACGATCAACATGAAGATGTTCACCGATGATGACTAGTCCGTCTCACGTGATGATCGGACACGGCCTAGTTGACTCGGATTATGTAATCACTTAGATGACTAGAGGGATGTCTATCTGAGTGGGAGTTCATAAGATGAACTTAATTATCCTGAACATAGTCAAAAGATCTTTGCAAATTATGTCGTATGCTCGCGCTTTAGTTCCACTGTTTAGATACGTTCCTAGAGAAAATATAGTTGAAAGTTGACAGTAGCGATTATGCGGACAGTAGAAAGCTTATGTCCTTAATGCACCGCTCAGTGTGCTGAACCCCAAACGTCGTTTGTGGATGTTGCGAACATCGGACATACACGTTTTGATAACTACGTGATAGTTCAGTTAAACGGTTTAGAGTTGAGGCACCAAAGACGTTTTTGAAACATCGCGGAACATATGAGATGTTTTGAGGGCTGAAATTGGGATTTCAGGCTCCTGCCCACGTCAAGAGGTATAAGACCTCCGACGATTTTCTTAGCCTGCAAACTAACGGAGAAAAGCTCAATCGTTGAGCTTGTGCTCAGATTGTCTGAGTGCAACAATCACTTGAATCGAGTGGGAGTTGATCTTCCAGATGAGATAGTGATGTTTCTCCAAAGCCATTGCCACCAAGCTGCTAGAGCTTCGTGATGAACTATAACATATCAGGGATAGATGATCCTTGAGGTATTCACGATGTTTGACACCGCGAAAGTAGAAATCAAGAAGGAGCATCAATTGTTGATGGTTGGTGAAACCACTAGTTTCAAGAAGGGCAAGGGCAAGAAGGGACACTTCATGAAACGGCAAATCAGTTGTTGCTCCAGTGAAGAAACCCAAGGTTGAACCCAAACCCGAGACTAAGTGCTTCTGTAATAAGGGGAATAGTCACTAGAGCGGAATCACCCTAGATACTTGGTAGATGAGAAGGCTGGCAAGGTCGATAGAAGTATATTGGATATACATTATGTTAATTTGTACTTTACTAGTACTCCTAGTAGCACCAGGGTATTAGATACCGGTTCGGTTGCTAAGTGTTAGTAAGTCGAAATAAAAGCTACGGAATAAACGGAGACTAGCTGAAGGTGACCTGACGATATGTGTTGGAAGTGTTTCCAAGGTTGATTTGATCAAGCATCGCACGCTCCCTCTACCATCGAGATTGGTGTTAAACCTGGATATTGTTATTTGGTGTTTGCGTTTAGCATAGACATGATTGGATTATGTCTATCGCAATACGGTTATTCATTTAAGGAGAATAATGGTTACTCTATTTATTTGAATAATACCTTCAATGGTCTTGCACCTAAGGGAATGGTTTATTGAATCTCGATCGTAGTGATACACATTTTCATGCCAAAGGTATAAGATAGTAATGATAGTACCACTTATTTGTGGCACTGCCATGTAAGTCATATTGGTGTAAAACGCATGATGAAGCTCCATGTTGATGGATCTTTGGACTCACTCGTTTTTGAAAAGTTTGAGACATGCAAACCATGTCTATTGGTGTATACGCATGAAGAAACTCCATGCAGATGGATTGTTTGGACTCACTTGATTTTAAATCACGTGAGATATGCAAATCATACCACATAGGCAAGATGACTGAAAAGCCTCGTTTTCAGTAAGATAGAACAAGATAGCAACTTGTTGGAAGTAACACACTTTGATGTGTGCAGTCCAATGAGTGCTGAGGCATGCAGTGAATATCGTTATGTTTTACTTCACAGTTGATTTAAGTAGATACTGTATATTTACTTGATGAAACACAGAGTCTGAATTATCGAGAATGGTTCAAGTAATTTCAGAGTGAAGTTGAAGGTCATTGTGACAAGAGGATAAAATGTCTATGATATGATCATAGAAATGAGTATCTGAGTTACGAGCTTTGGCACGCAACAAAGACATTATGGAAATTGTTTCACAATTAATACCGCCTGGAACACCATAGTGTGATGGTGTGTCCGAACATCATAGTTGCACCCTATTGGATATGTGCGTACCATGATGTCTCTTATCGAATTACCACTATCATTCATGGGTTAGGCATTAGAGACAACCGCACTCACTTTAAATAGGGCACCACGTAATTCCGTTGAGACGACACCGTTTGAACTGTGGTTTGGAGAAACCTAAGTTGTCGTTTCTTAAAGGTTTGGGGCTGCGACGCTTATGTGGAAAAGTTCAGGTTGATAAGCTCGAACCCAAAGCGGATAAAATGCATCTTCATAGGACACCCAAAACAGTTGGGTATACCTCCTAATTCAGATCCGAAAGCAATAGGGATTGTTTCTTGAATCGGGTCCTTTCTCGAGGAAAGGTTTGTCTCGAGAATTGAGTGGGAGGATAGTGGAGACTTGATGAGGTTATTGAACAGTCACTTCAACAAGTGTGTAGCAGGGCACAGGAAGTTGTTTCCGTGGCACCTACACCAATTGAAGTGGAAGCTTATGATAGTGATCATGAAGCTTCAGATCAAGTCACTACCGAACCTCGTAGGGCGACAAGGACGCATACTGCTTCAGAGTGGTACGGTGATCCTGTCTTGAAGGTCATGTTGCTAGACAACAATGAACCTACGAGCTATGGAGAAGCGATGGTGGGCCCATACTCCGACAAATGGTTAGAAGCCATGAAATCCGAGATAGGATCCATGTATCATAACAAAGCATGGACTTTGGTGGACTTGCCCGATGATTGGCAAGCCATTGAGATAAATGGATCTTTAAGAAGAAGACGGACGTGGACGGTAACGTCACCGTCTATGAAGCTTGACTTGTGGTGAAGAGTTTTTTCACAAGTTCAAGGAGTTGACTACAATGAGAATTTCTAATCTGTAGCGATGCTTGAAGTCTGTCGGAATCATGTTAGCACAAGCTGCATTTATGAAATCTGGCAGATGGATGTCAAAACAAGTTTCCTTACCAGTTTTCGTAAGGAAAGGTTGTATGTGATACAATCGAAAAGGTTTTGTCGATCCTAAGGATGCTAAAAGGTATGCTAGCTCCAGCGATCCTTCTAAGGACTGGAGTAAGCATCTCGGAGTTGGAATATGTACTTTGATAAGATGATCAAAGATTTTGGGTTTATACAAAGTTTATGAGAAACTTGTATTTCCAAAGAAATGAGTGGGAGCACTATAGAATTTCTGATGAGTATATGTTGTAGACATATTGATGATCAGAAATGATGTAGAATTTCTAGAAAGCATATAGGGTTATTTGAAAGGTGTTTTTCAATAGAAAACCTGGATTAAGCTACTTGAACATTGAGCATCAAGATCTATGAGGATAGATCAAAACGCTTAATGATACTTTCAAATGAGCACATACCTTGACATGATCTTGAAGGTGTTCAAGATGGATCAGTCAAAGAAGGAGTTCTTGCCTGAGTAGTAAGGTATGAAGTTAAGACTTAAAGCTCGACCACGGCAGAAAAGAGAGATAGGACGAAGGGCGTCCCCTATGCTTTAGACGTAGGCTCTACAGTATGCTATGCTAAGTACCGCACCTGATGTGTGCCTTGCCACATGTCTGGCAAGAGGGTACAAAGGTGATCAAGGAGTGGATCACCAGATGGCGGTCAAAATTATCCTTAGAGGAATAAGGATATGTTTCTCGGTTATGGAGGTGATAAAGAGTTCGACATAAAGAGTTACGTCGATGCAAGCTTTAACACCTCTCCGAATGACTCTGAGTAGCAAACCGGATACGTATAGTGGAGCAACCATTTGGAATAGCTTCAAGTGGAGCGTGGAAGCAACATTTACAATATGACATAGAGAATTGCGAAGTACATACGGATCTGAATGTTGCAGACCCGTTGACTAAAACCTCTCTCACAAGCAAAACATGATCAAACCCGAGAACTCATTGAGACTTAATCACATGGTGATGTGAACTAGTTTAGACACTAGTAAACTCTTTGGATGTTGGTCACATGGCGATGTGACCTATCAGTGTTAATCACATGGCGATGTGAACTAGATTATTGACTCTAGTGCAAGTGGGAGACTGTTGGAAATATGCCCTAGAGGCAATAATAAATTAGATATTATTATATTTCCTTGTTCATGATAATCATTTATTATCCATGCTATAATTGTATTGATAGGAAACTCAGATACATGTGTGGGTACATAGACAACACCATGTCCCTAGTAAGCCTCTGTTGACTAGCTCGTTGATCAATAGATGGTTACGGTTTCCTAACCATGGACATTGGATGTCATTGATAACGGGATCACATCATTAGGAGAATGATGTGATGGACAAGACCCAATCCTAAGCCTAGCACAAAGATCGTAGTTCGTATGCTAAAGCTTTTCTAATGTCAAGTATCATTTCCTTAGACCATGAGATTGTGCAACTCCCGGATACTGTAGGAATGCTTTGGGTGTACCAAACATCACAACATAACTGGGTGGCTATAAAGGTGCACTACAGGTATCTCCGAAAGTGTCTGTTGGGTTGGCACGAATCGAGACTGGGATTTGTCACTCCGTGTAAACGGAGAAGTATCTCTGGGCCCACTCAGTAGGACATCATCATAATGTGCACAATGTGACCAAGGGGTTGATCACGGGATGATGTGTTACGGAACGAGTAAAGAGACTTGCTGGTAACGAGATTGAACAAGGTATCGGCATACCGACGATCGAATCTCGGGCAAGTACAATACCGCTAGACAAAGGGAATTGTATACGGGATTGATTGAGTCCTTGACATCGTGGTTCATCCGATGAGATCATCGTGGAACATGTGGGAGCCAACATGGGTATCCAGATCCCGCTGTTGGTTATTGACCGGAGAACGTCTCGGTCATGTCTGCATGGTTCCCGAACCCGTAGGGTCTACACACTTAAGGTTCGATGATGCTAGGGTTATAAAGGAAGTTTGCATGTGGTGACCAAATGTTGTTCGGAGTCCCAGATGAGATCCCGGACGTCACGAGGAGTTCCGGAATGGTCCGGAGGTAAAGATTTATATATGAGAAGTCCTGTTTTGGTCACCGGAAAAGTTTTGGGTTTTTCCGGTAACGTACCGGGACCACCGGGAGGGTCCCGGGGGTCCACCAAGTGGGGCCACCAACCCCGGAGGGCTGCATGGGCCAAGTGTGGGAGGGAACCAGCCCCAGGTGGGCTGGTGCGCCCCCCACAAGGGGCCCAAGGCGCAAGGGAGAGTGGGAGGGGGCAAACCCTAGGGCAGATGGGCCCTAAGGCCCACCCCAGGCGCGCCTCCCCTCTCTCCCCCTCTGGCCGCCACCCAGATGGCATCTGGGGGCTGCCGCCACCCTTGGGGAGGGAACCCTAGAGGGGGCGCAGCCCCTTCCCCTCCCCCTATAAATACTTGACGCTTGGGGGCTGCCCAACACATGAGTTTCTCCCTCTATTGGCGCAGCCCTACCTATCTTACTCCTCCTCTCCCGCGGTGCTTGGCGAAGCCCTGCAGGATTGCCACGCTCCTCCATCACCACCACGCCATTGTGCTGCTGCTGGATGGAGTCTTCCTCAACCTTTCCCTCTCTCCTTGTTGGATCAAGGCATGGGAGACGTCATCGGGCTGTACGTATGTTGAACGTGGAGGTGCCGTCCGTTCGGCACTAGGATCTCCAGTGATTCGGATCACGACGAGTATGACTCCTTCAACCACGTTCTCTTGAACGCTTCCGCTTAGCAATCTACAAGGGTATGTAGATGCACTCTCCTTGCCCTCGTTGCTGGTTTCTCCATAGATAGATCTTGGTGACACGTAGGAAAATTTTGAATTTCTGCTACGTTCCCCAACAGTTACCACTAGTTTTGGCATGTAGAAAATATAACACAAAATAACAACTTTCAAAAACATTACAGGTGCTACATCTAGAAGCAACCCGATGGTTCGAGAGACAAGCAAAGAACCGACTACTAGCAGCATAGGGGGGAGAGAAAGCTTCTTTGATCATTCAGTCAGCGAGCCAGCGAGTCCAGAAACAGGGGGAGAGAATGCTGAACAGGGAGACAAAAATACCGAGGCATACTCCACACGGAAACCTCCTGATGAAACAATGAAGTTTGATACTTTTGAGGAAGCTTATGAACACTACAGGCAATATGCACTGAGACATGGGTTTGGAATGAGATTGGAATATAGAAAAACAATCAAAAACAATACTGTAAGCAGAGTCCTCTTGGTTTGTGGGAAATACGGCAAGCCAAAAACAAACAAGGAGGAGACAGAGGATGTGCAGGACCCAAAAGGCATCATGAAGAAGAGGAAAAGAGGGAAGGTTGTGAGGTCGGGATGTCCGTCCCACCTTTACATCACCCACACGGATGCGTGGTGGAGAGTCAAATGCTTCAACGACGACCACAACCACCCTCTAATAAGAAAGCCGTCCTTGACAAAGTTACTATCAACACATAGGAACATTCCAAAAGATGAGCAGGACTTCTTGAAGATATTGCACGGATGCAACATAGAGACAGCAAGACAGATGCAACTAATGGAATGGTTCTACGGGAATCCTAAAGATGTACCATACACAACAAAGGACATCGTAAACCAACGAGCTAAATTCCGGATGGAGTACCGCCATGCTGATGTGGGGAGCACAATCTCGTACTTCCAAGATATGAAGGCACAAGATCTAGATTTCTATTGGAGAATAAAGCTTGATGATGAGGACAGAGTGGAAAATTTATTTTGGATAGATGGTGCGTCGCGCAGGGCATATGCTAGATACAATGATGTCATCTCATTTGACACAACATACATGACAAACATGTACAAAATTCCCTGTGCACCCTTCATTGGCATTAATAACCATGGGCAGTCAATCCAATTTGGTTGTGGGTTTGTTCGAAACGAACTATCTGGTAACTTTGTGTGGCTGTTTAATGCATTCTTGCATGCAATGGGTGGAATTGCACCAAAGAACATAATAACAGATCAAGATTTTGCAATGAGGAGTGCTATTGATGAGGTGTTCATCGGGATAGTACACAGGAATTGCTGCTGGCATATAATGAAAAAAGCACAACAGAAGCTTGGGAAGCTGATGGCTGACAATGACCCACTAAACAATGCATTCAAGGATTGTGTTGACAACAGCTTGGCTGGTATTACTTCCCACCCCTCACTAACTTAAAACACAGAAAAATGGGCACATAGAAAATGGGTTTAGATGCATGATAACAAAAGTTACCAGCTAACAAGGTGACAAGTTACAAGAGGATTATAACAAAATTACCTACATTAATTGCTTTCTGTACTACCCCTATCATGTTCATATTTGATGTACACATTTCAGTTGTTCACCCCAATAGTTACAACAAAACTTTTCAATCACCAGCTAGTGTTGATTGATATGAGTATCTTTTTGTTGCTAGTTAAAAATGTTGCTTGTACTACACACACAGAGTGGTATTCGCTTTGGTGTAAAAAACTTATCCTGTGTGCAAAGTACTTACCATGATGCTTCAACTAAAGTAACCATGTGTATGTGACAGAATTATCAACAACAGTGGTGTTCCTAGTTACCAAATATGTTTGAACAGATGTTACCATCCTCCAATACTTGATGTTACCATGTTTATATTATGAATGCAGTTGAGGAGTTTGAGCACAAGTGGTGGGTGATGATGGAAGCGTATGGCCAGACTGACAACGAGCATTTCCAATGGCTGTGGGAGAACAGGAAGTGTTGGGTCCCGGTATACTATATGCACGATTTTTTCCCATTCTTGCAGACCACGGCAAGAAGCGAGGGTTTTAACTCTGTGCTCAAGAAGTATGTCAACCCAAACAACTCACTGGTCGAATTCGCACAACAGTACACTGCGATACAGGATAAGGTGATGGCTAGCGTGTCAAAAGAGCAGTTGGAAACAGTGTACAAAGAAACCGAAATGTACTTGATGAACCCGCTGGAGATGCAGGTGCGGGGGATGTACACACATAACTTGTTTTGCAAGTTCCAGGTGGAGATGAAGGTGAAATCAGCATACAGATGCGACACATTGGATGATGGTACTTTCAAGGTCAGCTCAGTGCGGGGGATAATACCAAAATATGGAGACAGGGACTACCATGTGCAGGCAAACATGGATGAAGAGACATACTCGTGTAGTTGCTGCAAGTTTGATCGTGACGAGCTACTATGCGCGCACCTACTACGAGTTATGGACCAAATTAGGGTATACGAGATACCTGAAAAGTACATCCTAAAGAGGTGGACCTGGGATCCAGAGGAGGATCTTATTCAACCTGATTTCGAACAGCCGACAGTTAAGAAGTCGATGCCAGAGGAGGGGAAAAGCATCATGCGATACACGTCAATTCTTAAAGAATTTAAGGCATCGGCCAAAGACGCTTGCCTAACAGATGACGAGACCAGATTGGCAAGAAAACACCTATATAATTTCAAGCAGGAGCTTGAAACCCTGAAGAACAATCAACTTTAAAAAGCAAGAAAGGAAAATGAAGAAGCAAAAGGATTGTTTCAAGGGCAGCCGGATCCCTGCACGATACCTGTGGGGCGAATGAATGAAGACAACCCTATCACATAGCACCAAAACGCCCCCGATGCAAGACATCCGGAGAACCCAGCCACACAGCAAACAAGTGCCACTAATATGCAGCGTCAGGAGAACCCCGCCACACAACAAGAAAGTGCTACTAATGTGCAGCGACAGGGTAACCCTGCCACACAGCAAGAAAGTGTGCGGGTGACCATACATGCTAGCAAAAACATTCATGCTTTTGTCATCCAGCCCCCACATCCTGATGCAGCTCCGTCCTCAAACACAAAGTTGATACTAGACCCTCCCAAGACTACAACGAAGGGGCGGCCAAAGTCAAAAAGAAAGCAGTCAGGTTTTGAGATTGCAAAACCCAAGCCAAAAAGGAAATGTGGTGTGTGCGGGAGTCTGGAACATGACAAACGCACATGCAAATCTCCCCTAGCAAGATAAATGAAGAAGGTGCTATTAAAATGGAAGATGGTGGCTGCATTTTTTTCATGGACCATAATGTGCAAGCTACAAGCCCCATAACATTCCAGTTATCAGCATTGTATCATGGATTTATCATGGCTTTGTAATGCAAAAAGTGTATATCTATAATTTAAGCAAGCTATCAGTACCCTATTATGCCAGTTACCAGCAAATGTTTGATGGGACTAACACGGATTTGTAAATCCAAAATTTTTATATCTTAACCAAGCTATCAGTACACTATTATGCCAGTTACCAGCAATGTATGATGGAATTGACATGGATTTATAAATCCAATATTTTTATATCTACATTTTTTGAAGGCTACCAGCACTGCATTGTATTACTTATGAACAAAAAATTAGGCATGCTTGCACTTCTAAAAATTGCTTATGAACAAATTATAATCACAGTAGTGAATTATATCATATAGTCAGTGACTTTGGACTGTGTATACTAGTAAAACAGCATGTCAACACTTTGCTCCATGGCATTGTCATGACAGATTCATATAAAAAAGTTATCATCATAGTTTGGTAGAAGTTATCACACTGTCGTAAAAAAAATATCACCTCATGACCCACTGCCGAACAGATGATAATGCCACTGTTTGCATTTGTTTTGATAATGATCTAACCACCTCAATGTCATAATTTTCCAGAGAGCTGGAATTTGTTCATGAGTTAAGGCTGGAACATTTTTGCCATCCCACACCTCAAGGTACGTGCAGGCGAAAAATCCGCAATCAATGCTAAAACATTTGTGATGAAAAAAACAACACAAAATCAGTTTAATTGGAGTTTGCAACCGGGTCAATAAACAGGGATGAGAAACATATAGTGGGATGTTAAAAAGAGAGTGAATAATCCACAACTAACCCATTATCCTGTTTCAACACATCAATGTACACAAGTTCATAGTCCCGAATCTGCTTATGCGAGTCCTTGTAATTTATCAACCAGGCCTTCTTTATAGCGTTCATGTATTTTGTCGCATGCTCGAGAAGAGAAGGACTATCTTGTTCAGGCAATGAATCTAGAACTTCAAACCGCTTCGCCCTAAGATTTAGTGACAACACATACCAATGCCCGTCATCTGGACCGCGGCCCAACTTTTGCAAAGCAGGGAATAACCGCTGCAAAAAATTAAAAGGTAGTAAGCATAGAAGGAGTTGGAAAACAAACAAAATTACCAAGATAACAAATGGTCATGAAATTCACATGGGAGGCAACTAGAAAAGGAAATTATCAGGGCAGAAAGGTCAAAGTTGCCAGTGTGCATGAAACAGGTTATCATGACATGAAGAACAAACAATATCCGCAAATAACAGGAAGTTACATGATATTAATAGGAAGTTACCAAGACACTAACTTTAAAGTTACCAGATCCAGCAAACATAACATACCTGATCCTGGTGACTAAGAATGTAAGACTTGTCCCGTCGAAAATACTTCAATAAACACTTGGATTTGAAGTCTCCTATTAACAGATACACAGATAGCACCCAAGGGAAGATGAGCCTGTTTGGCGTTTCCTTATACTAGAGAACGCGAACATGTAACTCGGCAATGTTGGTTGATAGTTGCCCAACTCCCTTCACACAATTGGCAAGCTCACCGAGGGTGGCCGACCTACCATCAATGTCGATGACCCTAACACTACAAAATACAAAAAAAAAAGATTTTAAAAATACATTTCAAAAAATGGCACACAAATAATGATTTATGTTAAAAAAGATGAGAAAAAGGATGGAAACATACTCTTTAATCTTAGAGTTAGAATCAGTAGTATGCTTGATAACTTCATTGTAAACATACTCTTCCTCCTCGCTCGGTGTGAGGGGGGCAAAAGGCGGGAGCAGGTATTTGGACGGGTGGGTGACCCTAACTTTCCGAATAAAGGATTTAGGGGTTGAACTGCGTACTAAATGCTCTGTGTGAGGTGGTAACTCTGGTGTAACAAATGTTGGACTTTGAGGGTTGTCTGGTAGAAACAGAAAAAAAATAGAAAAACATGAGTTATCAGCAGATGGGAGAAAGAATTATCAAGTGATGGGTCAAAACTTATCAACTGCCACATGTATTGATTAGCAAGTGGTGGTCCATAATTGAAAAACAAAGAAAGGGGTTTGTGCAAGGGTTGCAATGTTCATGGAGCAGGAAAAAAAATCACCTATTTGAACATTACATTTCCCTTTTAATGCTGGATTGTCTTGCTCAAATTCTTCCCACCACATGAGAACCTCATCATCGTCAATCTCAACATCATACACTTGCACACGACCAGCTTCCGGTGTTACTTAAATAAAAAAGGAGCGATGAGGACATGAACAGTAGTGATAAAACAAGATAAATTGTTGCAAAAAAACAAGTATTAAAAATTGAGACAAGATACAAAAAGTTATCAGGAACACAATATAGAAGATACTAGGTAATGTGAATGTGGATTACCAGCACACATGTATGGGCCTTTTAAGGAACAAACTAGATAACACTGGTGCATAACGAGGAACATCTGTGATATCAACAAATCATCATAACATGTAAAAAAGAAGACCAAAAAGAATTGTATAGCCCAGAATTGGTAAAGAATGCATATGTGGCTGGAGTTATGGTGTCAATGGATCATAAATTGTCAGGATTTAAACATTTGAGTTACCAAGATAGTGTCATATAGACTTATCGGGGTGATTAAAAAATGAGGGAATAATAAAAAAGTTCAGATGAATAAGAGTACACACCTGCTACTACCAGTGCAGTATTGTTTTGTAAGCATGACAATACATTAAGGAAAATAAATAGGCAATGATAGGAGATGTACGTATCACGCGCTTACTAAAAGTCAGTAATGGATAACATCGGCTTTCAAAACTGACAAAGTTACCGGAGGGGAGAGGATGGAGTTATCGTCTATGCTAGCATCGTACAAAATATTGTAGCGGACACAACAGAAATATATATTCCGGGTACTGAAAGCACATATGTTCATTTACATCACATAAAGCATAGAAGTAGTATTACATTCATCCATACAAACGGAATGATAGCAAGTTCCAAACACATAAATAAAAAGAGCACACCAAGGCACAAACAATATGATGAACACTAACATATCTCAAACCATCACTCTCGCTGCATAAAAGCAAAGACACAAGGTCTTCACTTACCAGAGTTGGGTGGCGGAGCTCAAGCAACCGTTGTGCCTTGGTAACTTTCATCACTGCCTTGCCCTTCGAGCCAGCATCAACGGGAGCTGCGAGCCCTAGAACGGCGACAGGGCCAGTAGCTGGTGCTGCAGGTGGTACTTGAGCAGATGGCGCCGCCGCAGGTGCTTCTGGTGCTGCAGGTGGTACTTGAGCGGATGGCGCCACCGCAGGTGCTTCTGGTGCTGCAGATGGTACTTGAACAGATGGCACCGCCGCCGATGCTTGTGGTGCTACAGGTGGTACTTGAGCCAATGCTGGTGCAGCTTGAGCTATTGCAGTTGCTTCAGTAGATGGTGGCACTTGTGCACTCGCACCAAAGATGGCATCAAGCCCAAGAGAGCAGCTGGGTGGCGTAAAATTACCATCGTATTCTCCAGCTCCAGGGGTGCTCGACTCCAACGTAGGGTCAGCTACTGCTTCAAACATCACAAGTAACACACAAATAAGGAAAAAATGCATCAGGAAAACATGTAGAGGACATTGTATTTGTTAGTGCCAGAACATTAACTTGAGTTATCATGGATTAAACAGACAAGTTATCAACATAAGAAAGTTAAGTTACCAACCTGTGCCAACAGGATTATGGGCATCATTCTCTTGACCTCCAGCTGTAGCCGTATCAATAGGTATATTGACTCAGGTACCTCCCACAACTTTCTCAGTGACACAAACGGCTACAGCGGAAAAAGATTCAACACATCGTCAACATAAAACATCATAACATACAAGAAACAAAAACAAAGGTGATGGCGAACAGAAATACCTTCACTTCCATCATGCACTCTATTTGGGACGACTTCATTTTCACATTCAACAGCCACAGCCACGCTGGCGATATCTTCAACAACAGCAGTAATACTTGCCGCTGCAGCAAGCTGAAAAACAGCGTCATCAAAAACACCAGCCGATGTCGCTGCAACAGCATCAAATGCGCCCTTGCTAGATGTTGCTGCTTTTTCAGACGGAGATGTCGCCGTAGGAGATTCATCAAGATGGATAACTTCTGTTGTCTTCGATGACATTGTCTGCGACAATGTTGCCCTTAGTCGTGGAGAGGATCTGGTCTTGGCGAATTTCACCTTTTTCACAGCACTTTTATCTTTTGAATGACTGAAAAAATCGGTACACAAGGGTAGGAGTGAGATTACACATGTTGTTAAACCTAAGTTACCACATGTTTCAATCAAAAAAAGATGTCACATACTTCAGGTATTAAGTAGCATCCATGGAAAAAATTACAGAGTTATCAAGGACTAGAAATATAAAGTTATCAAATGATATGAACAAAAAAACCAGCAAATAGTTTTGAATAACTGCAAACTAGAAAGGTATGTGAACACCTTTTTCCCGATACACTTGGTGAACCCTTAGCAGCAGCAACTTGTTTCATAGGTGCACTGAATGAAAAAAATAACCAAATGTTACAAGCACATACAACTATCAAGATTGGTAACTCTAAATTATCAGGGGGGCAAAGTTGAGTTATCAATGTTCATCAAAATAAGTTATCAGACAACAAGAACAAAATAACTACTGAACATAAACGAAAGTACGAATGTGAATACCTTTTCACTGGTGCAATCCCTGAATCCTTAGCAGCAACAGATTGTTTGTCGGGTGCCCTGCAAAGGAAAAATGAGCAAGTTGATTACCAACATGAAATTACCCAAACTACCTTACTCAAAAAATTGTATTTACCATGTTGTTTCAGGCACATAACTGATAAAAAGGACCATGGAAATAATCATTCACCTGCGTGGGGCCTCCTTCCGCACGGTGGATAGTCAGACGGAGACACCGGTTCCCTTTTCAGCCACAAGTATACCAAGCTCCTGGACCACAACTTTCTTCACAGCTAAATGAATCTCAGATGCTGACAGTGCAATTGGTGAAGACGGCCTTTGCGATGGGCTGGGAGGCACAACTGGTGAA
>NC_041383.1:794196072-794206193 GCF_002162155.2 Triticum dicoccoides | reverse complement strand
AGGGTGATGGTAGCCTCAGTTTCTTGCGCCTCTGGTAAGCCAAATTTTTCAGAAGCTGAGTACCGCACCGCTTGACAGAAGATTCAGTGGCCAC
Source organism: Triticum dicoccoides (assembly GCF_002162155.2). Lineage (NCBI taxonomy): Eukaryota > Viridiplantae > Streptophyta > Magnoliopsida > Poales > Poaceae > Triticum > Triticum dicoccoides. Next base: position 794,206,099 of record NC_041383.1, on the reverse strand, counting down.
CTCAGCTTGCGTGTCTGTCAGACCTTGCTGGCTAAGCCCTCCATCACCTGATTCGATGGATGCTGCATGAGATGTGCCAGTGAGTAAGATCTGAGACTCATGGAGGTTATCATCGACAGGGCGGACAGGAGTGTCTTCAACATCTGGTCCTGTGCCATCATGAGCTTTGACAGTTGCACCATCAAGATGTGTGGTGTCATCATCAGCTGGACCGCTGCCCATATCTACATCCACGGTACCACTGCCTGAAGCAACAAAAGGATCTTTACGGCGATGACGAACAACTCGATAGTCCATATCATTAAAATCGTCATCATCATCGGAGTCAGCGTCAGAATCAGAATCATTGCCTCGGTGATACTCGTCATCACTGTCAGAATCTTCAGCAACATTCTTTCCAGCGCTTTCTGGCCGCCTGCCTTGCGATGAGCGCGTAGTCCTTGACGTCGTACGGGCCGCAGAGCAGAGAACATTCAATCCAGCGTCTAGCTGACGAGATGCATCTGAATGGCCCTCATCATCTAAAGCGGTGAATGATTCCACAAGATTTCCTAGGATGCCAGCCATGGCGGACGTGAACCGAGCAACTATCTGAGTTGATTTGGCAAATTTCTGTTCAACATAAAAATGCAAAAAAAAATAGAAATAACTAGTAAGTTATCATCAAAATGCAACAAAAGTTATCATGAGTTAACAAAAAAGCACACACAAAAGAACAATACCAAAAACAAATGTGTGGTGTCGTTGCAGTAAACAAATGAATGTATTCATGATTTAGCAAACATTCAGTCACCATGAAAATGAAGATCAATGTACGAGAAAGCTAAAACAGCACAGTTAGATATCAGCAAAAAATACTTAAGTTATCTAAGAATCATCACAATAAATGCAACCAAAGTTATCATGATATCAAGTTATCACAGGAATGCTACAAAGTTATCAAGGCATTGCACTAAGAATTATCACATGGTTGCATCATAATTATTATCTTTTATAGAGGATATGACACATTGGAAACAAACAAGTTAGTAAAGAGTGTCAAGTTGGCATCAAAAGAGGGTCAGCACATTGAGTGCAACAAATAAGTTATCAGCCAATGAAAGAACATAAAATAGCAAAAAAAATCAAGAAACTAGGTTACATGCTCACCTCTTGACTGCAGCTTGGGGCAGTATGAACACGCATAAACTTGTCAAGACCTTCCAGACCACCAAACAAACAGAAATTCATGCCAAACTCAGGCTTCAACTAGAAAAAAATGTAGCGACGGGACAGATAAGTAACAACAAAAAACAATGAAAAGAAAATGCAGTTGCAAAGCAGTATGTGAACTGAGAAACATAGATATAGATTACCGGCAGTTTCCGGAAAGAAACTTTGTCAGCTTGAACATCCTTGTTGAGGACAAGAGTTATCAGCTTCTTTGTCTAGACATTGATGGGAAAAGGATCATCAGGCAATACGATGCCAAGTCCAGAAAGATCAATCGCATGAATGCACAGTAGCTGATAAGAAAAACACAAGCGTCATGGTAAACATAAACAAAAATCAGACATGAAATGACAAAGAAATGACAAATGACAAAAGAGAAGGTAAGAGGAAAGCATCGTCACTTACATTGTAGAAGAGAAGGCAACCCCTGGTAGGCTTGCGTTTCAGCAGCGCCTTGTGTAGTTCATCAGCAATAAATTTGGACCAATTGAGATTTTTAATACCATCGATGTCGCGCTGCAAGTTAAAAAACAAAAAGAAACTGAAGTTCACCGAATGCACCACAATAAAATATGAAAGTTACCACACTGACATATAGTAAAGTTATCAGGCACACAAGAAACAAAATGACATAATTACAAAAAAACTTACCAACACAGCATACCATCGGGGGCTAACTTTGTTGGAGGTGGTCGGGGCAATGACTGTATTCCCCGCAAGCAGAAGCCACATACGCTTGAAAGTATCATCAGAATTTTCAGAACCCTTTATGAGATCAACGAGATCAGTCATTTTAGGGGCATATCCAAGCTCGCCAAACAACTCAAGCCCTAACTCAATATCAGCTTCAGAAGGGAGGTTGTAAGGGACATCATTCCCTCCATGCAGCACGCCCATAACACGATGCACGTATTCCTCATTGACCGGAAGCCTGCCTCGGCCTGGTACGACCACCTCACGCGAATTGGGGTCGTAGAGATCAGCAAGCCACACACTGAGATTGTTGAATAGATGGTCACATTGGATATTCCGAAGGCTAGTTAAATCCATATCATCAATGGCACCCTTCCTGTCATCATTCATGTCCTTGCATGCTAGAAGAAGCGAACTGGGCGAGGCTCTGTTCCGCGAAGGAGGGCGTTTCGCCTTTTTCGAAGGAACCTCATTGATTCCATCACCATCTCCTTTGCGCTTCCTCGGCATTGTCTCCCTGACACGTAGCAAAAAAAAGGAAAGCGAATGAAACCATTAGATGACTTTGAAAAACTGATATCACAATTAACTGCAACATTTATAAAACTGGTGTTTGACAAAGCATTAATACAGCTGATAAAAGGAAACAAGCAAACTGCACTTGGTTCATCGCTCCTGCTAAAAAAAGTAAAACAGATGGCACATGTATATAAAGGCATGTGTGACTGATAATTGAGGCACAATGCAATTGGTAAGTTACAACCAAATTACCAGTGATAAGAAATAGCATTCACACATGTTCATTAATAAACCAACCAGACAAATGAGAAATGAGCATTGTGTTGCATGTAGTTAGTCTAGAAAAACTATTGGTAACTACAGTAAGACGACAGTGGTAAGTGTAATACCATCATCATGATAATTTAACCATGACAAGACAACACCAATAAATAACAGAGTTTCAGCATCTGGTAATTTGAGTGCAATGTAATTGGCAAGTTCAATATAAACATCATGATATTTGAACAGAACAAAGACATCACAAGCAAATCAAGCATTGTAAACATGCTAATTGGAGCACCACAAAGCCTAATCAATAGACACACCGCATCAAACAAAACCAACATAAAACAACATTATGAGAAAAAACTTAGGGTTACTTTTCAAATACACAGCCACTGATGCACAACTTGAAATCCATAAACACCAAACACTATTGGATGTTCTAAACATCCACATCCACAACACTAACACCAGACCAAAATCCTTATTAGAACCGACCACACTTACCACCACTAAGACCTATCCACACCCACGCTTACCACAAATTAAACCAGATGTCCGAACCATATTCAACTGGAATTAGAAGGCGACCTAATCTAACCTAATAGCAACAACAACGGCCAGAATTGAAGGGTCCGAGCACCAAAAATCAACAGCGAAGCATGAAGGCGGAGCGACAGGAAATACAGAGCGGGGCGGGTGGGTGGGTGGGGGAAGGGAGGATGCACTGCTCAACGCTGACTCAGAAACTAGAAGCCGGCCTTAATCTGACCTAATGGGAACAACAAACCACCGGATTTGAAGGCTCCGTGCAGCCTAAATCAATGGCGGGCCGGCGGCAGAGCAAAACAGGAAGGAAACAGGGGTGGGGCATGCTTTCCTCACCGCAGATTCAGACGCCCTCCGCCGCGAACCGGAACGCGCCACCACCAGGAACCGTCGCGGACGAGGGGGAGGGGGAGCGAGAGGAGATTCGAACGGAAACCGCAGAAGCAGAGGAGGAAGAAGTAATGCGAGTGAAGAGGGAGAGGGGGCGAGTGAGGATCGTGCGCATTGGGCGAGACGGGCGGTTTCGGGGGGGCCCACATGTCAACGACGGAGAGTACACATAACGGCTAGCGCCACCCGCGCTGCGCGCAACAGGGACGACGCGGGGCGTTGGATGCGGATCGAACGGCTATCGCTTCGTACGCGCCTATGGTAAGCTGCTAGTCGGCAGGTGTTTAGATTTCTCGTAATGTATAATATTTTTATACTAAACTTTTATACTTATTTAAATTAATTATATAGTTTTATATATTTAACAATAATCTTGATTGCGTACTTATGATAGTTAATAAGATAATAATTTTCTATATAATACTCATACTTTTTTTAATACAGTTATAAGTATATAATTCAAAATTTTCTTATTGGTAAATTTAAATTGTGCTCCCTCTGTAAACAAATATAAGAGTGTTTAGATCACTTATCTAAACACTCTTATATGTTTAGAGAGGGAGTATGTTTTAATATATATTTTTTAATTATTTTTTCAAATTACAATGACTATATAGTGTATACATATATAGCATGTATGTGCGTGTTCATCTTATATGTTATTAGTATCATTAAATATTGGTAGGGATTTATTCGTAAAGCATACACTCTAATAAATATCTTAATACGGCTTCTAGTGTATTATTTCGTGAGCATGTTCATAGAATTTCCGGGGTGTGGAAACTATCTCTTGCAAGTTGGGTACTCTAATAAGTTCACAGCACTCCACCACCTATCGTTGCCTGTGCAAGGTATGGCACAAACACCGTCGATGACCACTGCATGCGGCATGCCGACATGCTCTCTCCCTCTCGCTCCATAGCATCATCTATCAGACCCAGGACTAGCTGGAGCTCTTCTACCACCCTGGCATGGCCCACCGCATCTTGCCACCTTCCATGGGCTCTAGGACAAGTTGCCAAAGCTAATGGACTGCGGCAACAGTAATGCCCTTTGAGATTCGGTTTGGATATTAAGTGTTTCCCGGCCCGAGTCCACTACTTAAAAATACCAAAGCCCAAGAGATCTTGATCAGTCGGACGACATCGCCACATAAAATCCACTCGGACAAGGACATGACACTGTTTCACTCGGCCAGAGAATACCCTAAAGGGTGCCCATTTGCACTCCTACACTCAAACACACACCCACACTATGCGGACTTCAAGATAACTTCAGTTGTCGCCGACTTGCGACAAACACAAAGGCAGGTGCATTTTGAATATTAACAACCATATATACCTTTTCTCCTTTAGCCGAGCCAGCCAGATCTGCAGCTTTTCCAGTCACTTTGGATATTCTATTAGTATCATCCTTTCCGAGTGGATTTTGTTCATGGCCATGGATAGATGTACTCAACGTCGATCGGTCGCTCTGGATCCGTGGTTCTGGAGGAGTGGCACTACTGCTGAACTCGGAGGCATCTGGAAGTCTGAACTCATCCTAACTACAGGTCAGTATATTTGGTGGTCCGTAATGAAAATGTTCAAAACCCATTCAGATGAGGCTTGGCAATCGCTCAACAGCGAACTACAGAACCATAAGGCAGAAACGTAAAAAAACCAATAGATATCCTTCAACTCCGTTCATTTTATCTGTCTTTGTGTGGCTTTTGAAGACCAAATACTTATTTTCTAAAGAAAGGGTAAGGGACCTCTTTTCTGCAATGGAAAAAAATAAGCTCCACTGATTTGGTTCAGCACAACCTAACCATACGTCCAATACCAATGATATGTGCCTACTGATATAGTATTCCTCAATAAACTTGACTACATAAAGAGTTAGTGTTAATAAAAAGGCTAGTTATAGAGAAGAGTCAGTCTCCTTTACACCTCCCGGCACCTCAAGATGACAAAATCCCTTCATCTAGGCCCTTGCCAATGCTTTGTCAGGGAGCAACTTCTACCGCCAGTTCATGATGGGATCGAGTGCCATGATTCTCAGTACACAATGATAAAATAGGGTCTCTTCGATTTACATGATAATCAATAAACAATGATAAAAACAAATGATTAGAGTGTCATGGGCGGATTGCAAAAAAATGCATCATAGACTGCATGCCACCACATGAAAAGAAAAGGAAATGTAACAAGAGGTACGACGAACAATTTGTTTTCTCCAAAATAGAGTACAGTCAAATCCTTAGGAAATATATCAAACGATCGCGCCATAGGACAAAATCCTTAGGATTCATATCTAACTATTGTATTAGCCAGGATAATAAGATCCTTTTGCTGGTCACAACTGTGAGGTGTGAAAGCAAAAGGTAGATATATTATTTTTGCTAAACAATTTCAGAGCACATAATAAATGAAAGAAGCGTATGAACAGAAACAAGATGTTACCTTACAATACAAAGTGCATGATATATTCTAGAACTTTAATTTTATCTTAGAACAGTACAAATTGTGGAGCAATAAAACAAGAACACATAATAAATGCAAGAAGCGCATGAATAAGCACTAGCTACCACATATTCCAGAATAGATTGCATTATGAAGATAGGACATGTGCCATTCAAAAACTGATGAGTAGGGCAAATTAGATGTCTACAACATTAGATACGTCCTAGAGGCAAAGTCTATACTAGGCTTGGTCCCAACGAAACTAACCGCAAATATAATAGCATCAAGCCATTGATTTATAGTCTTGAAACGTTGAGCCAAACACAAATACTCATTGTAATAATATCAATAATTTGATCACAAAAAACATGGATAATAATCTCGACAGGCTCGACCTAAAACAAGATTTGGATGTACTTGGTGAAGATTTGGATGCATATATATATAGTGGAGTAACTCTACAAAAAAGCTTGTTTACTTTTGAGAGAGGTGGTTAGATTAATGTCAGCTACTGTAACTTTTTTACCAATGTTATGCTTGGATGTTGTAAGTTAAATAAGGTGCATATGCATGGCTTGGTTCAAATGTGTTTTTATTTTGCCTAATAACCTCGGTTGATGATTGGGTAGTTCCATTTTCTAGAAATTATGGCCGCCGGTCGCCGGTCGCCATCGAGGTCATGAAGAAGAATGAGCATATTGAAGAGGTGGGGGAGGGCAAGAAGGCGCCCGTGGCAGCCAACCTAGTGGAAGTCAATTAATCAACCAACTCAGCAGCAAGAGCAGCAACAATATCATCCTACATTACCATAGTTAGTATTCACTCCGTCCTAAAATAAGTGTCTTAACATTAGTACAATTTTACACTCAAGCTAATAAAAAGCTGACACTTATTTTGGGACATTAGAAGCACCAATTATCCTTAACATGATATACATTCATCCATTCCATCTTGTACATATCTGTCCGCACATATATATAGTGGAGTAATTGTATGAATAAGTTTTGTTTGCTTTTGAGACAGGTGACCAGATAAATTATAGCTTATGTAACCATTTTTAGCAATGTTATGCTGAAAATAAGGTGCATGCATGGCTTGGTTCAAATGTGTATTTGTTTTGCCTAATAACCTCGGTTGATGATTGGGTAGTTTCAAATTTGCAGAAATTATGCGAAATTATAGTTACAAATGTGCTTTTATACTTGTTGACATGCCAAAGGTCAACTAGAAATAAGAATGTGATAAAGAGGATGCTCTAAAATTGCTACTATTGTAAGAAATTTTACAAATGGAAAAGAGATGAAGCAACTTATACGAATATAAAAATTTCTTTTATGTTACCTCTTTACGGAGAAATCAATTACTTTTTTTGAGACACCAGAAATCAATTACTGAAAGAAAACTCACCCATGCCAAGTAGTGGGCTTCCATCTTCCGGGGGCTCCTATTGGGTACTTCAGGCGCCAGGGAGCTTCTCACGCGGCAACCCTGGTGGGCCGGCCCATGTAGAGCGAGATCTGTCATATTTCATTTCCTCTGGGTTCACTTGATCACATTTGAAAAAAAATCTTTAAAAACGAAAAAATCAGAAATTCAAAAAGTAATGAAAAAGGTCATCAAATTTGAAAAAAAGTTCATTTGATTTTTTTAAAAAGTTCATCAAATTTCAGAAAAAGTTCATTGATTTAAAGAAAATGTTCACGTATTTGCAAAAAAAATCATTGAACCAGGAAGAAGAAAAAAACAAAAAGGAAAAATAACAAATAAAATAAGAAAAAAGTTAAATGTTAACAGACCCCGCTGGGTGGCGGGGTGGTTACAATATCATGCCTCGATGAGGGAGGTTGCTGGTTTGATTCACAAACAATGCATTTTTCTGCGGATTAAAAATGTTCGGCGCTGTCACCTGAAATACAAAAAAATGCAAAAGTTTTCTTTCTTATTTTTTTTTAAATATGCATTTCTTTTATTTACACAATCAATATTTTTAATACACATCAAACTTTGAATATGTTTTGATACACATCAAACTTTTAATACCTGATGAATATTTTTTTAATACTCGATAATTTTTTGCAAATATACAACGGATAGGTTCTTAAATTTATGAGGGAATTTAGTAAATACAATATGAACATTTTTATACACATTGACCATATTAATAATACACATAAAAATGACATATTTTGAAACACAGATGTCATATTTTGACTCGTGTTTTCTTTTTTTCCGAACACGAATATTTTACCAAACAGAATAGGGAGACTGTCAAGACAATGTAGAAAAGAAATATGCGATAAATCACGAGTGGACATGGTGCCACGCGAGGATGTAATCTGCACCCTCCATTTCTTCGGGATTCGTGCCATATTTATAGTACACCTCGCGTATATAGAATTCACAAGAATGATTTGCAACGTATTTGTTGGTCAATAAGTGTGCATGCCCCACAAGCCATAAGAGTTTGAAGTTAATTTTGCATTGATGTGCAACAGACCACTTGAGCGATAAATCATAAGTAGTTGACAAACTGCAACACACCTGACCACCTCACTTACTAGGATTAATGCACCAGACAGCCTTCTTGTCTTAGTGCACCATCCTCTACAGCTGCAACAGAATCATTAACATGTATTGAGTAAGCTAGTTAGTGTGAACGTATTTTTGAGATGAATTAGTGTGAACTCGTCACTATGCTAGATCAGCTTAGGTTTATCTTCATATTCTGTGTCGCATGTGTATATTCGGTGTGTGATTGAACATTTAATCCCGCCATGCGCAGTGGGATAGGGTCTATTTAAAAGAAAATCTTAGCGATGATAAGTTAAATGCACGAACAAAATGGTACTCACATGGTGGGCCGGCCCATGTAGAGTATAATATTGATTGGAATTTTAAATGATTTAATAATAGCATAGAGGATGGTTTATAGTTAAATGCTCAATCACACACCGACACGGCTTTCACCACGGTGCCAACTTGTCCATCGTTCCTCACCATGTACTGTGGCACTGTGCTATCTCTTCATTCTGACACATGCAGAACTGTCGTATGCGATGTGCTCCAGTTAGCTATCCATTTGCTCCAGAAAGTTTAATAACACTGCTGAAGATGCTGCTCTAGCCTGTATTGTTATCTGTACCACACTGTTCTAGCAGCATATAACTTCCATATTCGCTAGGAGTACTTTATATTAGACAAACGAGAGATGATTTGCGGAACCCATCTTCACTCCTCCCCCTGTTCCTTGGCGGGGCACGTGCACGCGTTTACAGGCAAGGCTTAGAGGAGATCTGCAGTGCCAGAAACCAGCTAGCACAAGTGCTCAATTATGTCCACCCAGCAACGAGAGCAGTTATTTTGCATCCTCTGGGCCGTCACGTGGGCCTTGTATTAATATGAACATAAATGACCCCTGGGCCACTGGTGTGGCGTATACCACGGCGTATTCACAAAAGCTGGTGATTAATATTTGACGTATTGCAAATGCGCTATAATAAGTAGCAATCACAATGCTAGGACCGACGCTCGTGATAACGGCAGCGCGTGGCTGCATGTCCCAAAAATTCATGTCAAGAAATATGTGTTTACTTCACTCACATTTTATTTATTTTTAGCGAAGTGTGTTGTCCGCTTTTTCTTTTCATTCTAGAGGACGTGTGTTGCTTTCTTAGTTTTTGGTTAGAACAACCTGCTAAGCTTTATTGATTGAGCAAAATGTTTGTAGGAGCGATAAGGATGAACAAGTCGGATATGCATGGCAACCTTCATTAGTAGAAAATTGGTCATTTGTCCCGATTCAAGAGGCTCATTAGCCCCAGTTTTAAAGCTTTAGTTCTGGTTCGCTTATGAACCGAGACAGATGGTGCTCCATGTGGTCGCTGCGGCGAGCCCAGGCAGGAGGGTCTTTAGTCCTGATTGGTAACACCAACCGGGACCAAATGGCATCCACGCGT
>NC_041383.1:794176363-794195785 GCF_002162155.2 Triticum dicoccoides | reverse complement strand
GGGGGGTGGAGGGTTAATTTAGGGATTTAGCTAGCTAATAGAGAGAAGTGACTTCTCTTATCTCCGTGCTTGGTCGACGCTAGCTACCATACGTATAGAGAGAACTCGACACGCTCACTAGTAAGCAAATGAAAGAACCAGTAAGTACACAAGATCGTCATGAACATATACAGAGAGAAGTGATCGACCTCTCTTTTTCTGCGAGATTGATCGAACAACAAGTTTATGTATATCTATCTGACACTACTAGCTATACAATATAAGATCTCTTACAAACCCTAACATCTAAGATCTATACAACTTCCACATGATATTCTCCGGCTCTATCTATGATGTGGTTAAGAAAGAATCCCGCCAATTCCTCTTGAATAGCTCGTAAGCGATCACGTGGTAGGAGTTCATCCCGCATCTCCCACATCTAATTTAAAGAAGTGGGTCAATAAATATATATGAATGAAACTCAACACAAATGATGGTACTAAAATAAAATTGTGAATTTTTTTGTTTACGTACATCAAAATCTTCTTTGGAGTAGCCCCACTTAGAGGCCTTTGAGTTGTAGATGAACTCGCAAACGTAATATCCACAAAAATCATTTCCGAATGCCTGCCACAAGCACTTTACGAGAAATAAAGTTCAATCAAACTAATAATCAAGCATGCTTAATGGTTTTGATGGAACTAGCTAGCTAGAATCAATGGGAGATGTGTGGAACTAGCTAGTAGTACTTACTTTCGGGTGTATAAATCGCAGCTCCTTCGGCAGTGCCGGAACAATGGCGGCGAACTATTTCCAAACCCTGACAGACAAAGACAATAATTACTTGATATCAGAAAATGAACAAAGTTGCCGATATGGTGCAATAATGATCAATTAAACTTACTTCTGGAGTATATTAGTCATGTCCGCATACTCCTGGGGTTCTTTTCGTCTCGAATCTAAGACAGTTATTATTCCCCATTCAAGCTTAATCTCTAGTAGGATAAAGTGGAATCTGTGCACGTATGCATAACTCATCAATTACATTACTATTTTTAACCTCGAATAAGGGAAACCGAATATGCATAACACAGTAACACTCACTTGAAGTTGTAAGGAAAGAGTATTTTATCTTTGTTTTGATTTTTAATCAACGATTGTAGCAAGTTGTCCTCGGTCTCTTTGACATAATGTTTGACCGTCCATTCATCAAACCCAATGTCATAGATATCTACTTTTCTGCATTCGACGATCTTTCAACCTGCATAATATAGTGAGGATAATTATATATATACATGCAATAAAAGAGCTGAGCTATATATAGAGATTTAATTATAGAAGTAGTACTTACAAACAGTAGCAAGTCACGAGTGTTTTGTCTAGGGCCTTTTGATTGTATAACTGAAATAACTCGTCAAATTCAACATTCAAAATATCCATCCCAATAAGGTTGTGCTCCTCTTTAATTCTCATCGTCAAAGTATGACTCCCAGATTGCCTGCATCTTTCCATGTACCATTCATGGAGTCTTTGCATCATCGTTGTTAGACGAGGATGATTAGGTTTGACGAGAGGCTGCCCGTACTGGAATCTGAATTCGTCCACCTCCATTATTTCAATGGATACATCATCGGGCAGGTAATCAGCAAGACTGGTACCGGGCACCATCCCCGGATGATTAGCAACGATATCACTAGACACCTTGTGCGGGGGGAGGGGGGCACGTTTGCTTCGCCTGTTCGCCGAGTTGGAGAATTTTTTTCCCATTTCTTCGTTCTGCTAACCTGGCATCACAGCAAGTATTTTCCGACCGCTCCGCTTCCTTATATGTCCTTTTAATAGTGTGCACATAGTTGGAATCCAGTGGAGGCGGCGGTGGTTGCCTAAGGGCATCAATAGTCCGCTTCACTTTCACCGGATCTACGTTTTCCTTCGGAGGTGGAGGTTTCCGTGCAAAAAAGTCCCTCACTTGGGCATCAGTGATGTCCTCATTTTCCTGGTCGGTCCTCTCATAAGGTAACTTTTCCGAAGCCTTGAGAGATGGACCGCATTTGAGAGAGGTAGCAAACTTAGCAAGGGTGTGAGCTTGAAAATTCAAAGCTTCTGTTTTCATGGACATATCTACAAGCCTGAAAAGAGGCACTGCGCTCTAGGATCCTCAACTGGGATATGTCCATATCGATGCAAGAAGGTGGCAATAGGATCCTCAACTGGGATATGTCCATATCGATGCAAGAAGGTGGCAATAGGATCCTCAACTGGGATATGTCCATATCGATGCAAGAAGGTGGCAATATCCCAGTTGAGGATCTTCATAGAGCAGTTACCACCATCCAGAATAGGGTAACTGATCCACTTCCTCTTCTATTGCTTCTGCAATTGTTGCTCTGCAATGGAGGACCAATGCTGGAGAGCCCAGGCGCGATGGTCTTCGTATTTCATCTATCTTTTCTCCACCTATCTTCTCGCTCCCAGCCTAGCTCCATCGATCGATCTAGATCGAGTTCAAAGCCAGTCCCATCGGAATCCAGTAACTAGGTTAGCCCATATACCCTCTTAGGGTCTCTTCGGATTTACATGATTCAAAAATTGATGACTAGGAAAAATTAGATGCATACAGCATTATATGTGTTCTAGTGGCACAAACATTCAAGAATTAGCTGGATACTATGAAGAACACAAGAAGATGAAGTGCATTAACTACTAGGCTTCGTCCCAACGAAACTAATCACAAAGATAATACCACCAGGCCATTGATTTAGTCTTGAAACATTGAGCCAAACATAAAGACTCATTGTAATATATCAATAATTTGATCATAAGAAAGACATGGATAATAATCCGTAAAACAAGTATATGTAGTAAGTTTGAATGCTTGGTGATGATTTGGATTTATAACCATCTACAATAACGTTAACAATTTGCAACATACTGTTGATATCTAGAACCAGAATAGTCACTCAAACACTCATCCCTACTATGGGGACTTAGAGATCTGAGACATATACATACTTGCAACAAATAGAAGGTAGGTGAAGTGTGTATTTTAACAGCCATATACAGATCATATCTACCTTTTTGCCTTCAGTCGAGCCAGCCAGATCTGCAGCTTTCCCGGTCACTTTGGATAATCTATTAGTATCATTCATTCTGGATGGGGGCATGACACCAAGAATTGATGAGGCATGACACCAAGAATACATCTGAATTAACTAAGATTCAGATCTGAGTTAAAAGTACCCAAAATGCTAAAAATTAAATGTAAGATAACATACCTAGTCTTACCCAAAGGTGAGGCATGACACCAAGAACTGATTATCTGAATTCCAGGCATCCATAGCGCCCATTTATATGATACATTAGATTCCAGTAAGCAAAATGATACCATAAACACACATTGCATCTCTATGGGTTCATACCAAATCATAGCGTAAAGTTGCACCAAAATTTGGCTAGTTTTTTTCTTTTATCAATTATCATGTTGGTACAAAGATTGCTAAACTTGTATACTGAATATATATGGTAAATTGTAAGCACACACACTCGTATATTTTTTGTCTCCAGTGGGTATTTATCACATACGCCAAAAGGAGGATGCAAGTAACATATAATTAACTACAGGTGATGTGAGAAGCCAAGCAAATTACCCTGAAGGAATGGCATATAGTACATGTTGTTCTTGACATGGCCTTGCACCGGTTACAGAGAAAAAAAGGAACATGGCTGAAAGTTATGACTGAAGAGTTTGTCAAGGGGAACATAATCTGGGGCCTAAGAGCATCCACAGTGTGATGTTTTGCTGCCTCTAAGGCAGCCTCTAAAGCCATAGAGGCAGACGCTATACATTGTGAGAACAGCCTCTAAGCCAAATTTGCTTAGCGTCGACGCTATGCTTGGAGGCAGCCTCCAATTTTGTCCATGCAATAAAATAATTCACTGGCCCCACATGTCATAGAAGAAGAGTATGCATGTGTCATGTCAAGAGGATGAAAAGGAGCTCCTTTGGTAATCAGTATATTATACCTAGTAACAGCAGGACATGGGTCCCAGCTTGGAGGCAAGCCAGCCTATAGACACTGTGGATGCCCTAAGCCTGACTAACAAAGATAGTCCCAAACAATGCAGCAACAAAGACGGACTACAACGAATATTTAGTTATAAAAAAAATCACCGGATGATCTTTAAGAAAGAAATTAATTGACTTGATTAGAAAAACAAGGCCGTTGTTTCTTTAAGAGGAAAATAGAGACATAAGGCAGATAAATAGGCAAATATTTCAAACGCTGAACAAAACGACTAAATAATTTTAGCATCAACATGCTAGCCACTTCAGCCCAAAAGGATATTCTCACGAGTATCAATCTCACGGAACCATGAAACAGTCGAAGCTTCTTGTGATCATAACTCCTCTACATCAAAAAGAAATGAGGCGGCTCATAGTGGACGGAATTCAAACACATTGCACCGGTGAAAGAAAAAAAAAGGCATTGCTGGGACTTACAATCAAGAGCTTCTTGTGAACATAACTTGTCTACATCAAAAAGGAGCGAGCCGGCTCATTGTGGACCTAGTTCATAAAAATTGCGCCGGTAATCTTTAGAAAAGAGCATAACAAAAGGGGAGCACAACTCGAGATCTGAGCCTGACAAAGATATCCATATCAGTACAAGTTTCGTATCTCGAGCTTCTCTTAAGATCACACACCACATGCATCATTGATTCCTTAGTGTGGTTAGCACTTAGCAGCTAAAGTGAAGCTTAGTGTGGCTGATACAATACCAAACGTTGCAACACAAAGGCAGAATTATATAAGTATGAGAATTATGAATAAGAATGGATTGCAAACAAAATATTTCACAGAAACATTGCTTATAATGTAATCTTTCAATTAAAATAATTCTGCGAGCTCTTAAAAAAACAGGTCTGTGGATAATCAGCCTCATCCCATCATCAGCTTAAGCAAAACATACAACAGGAAACACATGTATATCTAAAAAAAATAAGTATTATTAAGGGCACAAGATAATATAAAAAAGATCTCAATAGATGACAAGTCATTTCTTTAGGTCAATAAACAAATGTATTAAGTACAAAGATAAGCAATATATGAAGGGGGAAAACTAATCCATTACTGAGTTCAAGAAAACATGAGTCGGATCAAATTGGCAAGCATCTAAAAGGCTGACCCAGATGGCTCCTAATTTTAGCATCAACACTCAAAGCAGGTACTTTAACCCAAGATGATATTCAATGAAATATAACACAAACATATATAAAAAAAGTAATAGATTCCCAATCGTACTTCTTAATACACATCAACAAAGAAGCTTAATACTTGATCTAGTTAATACATAGTGGAGCTCATGTGGGTACGAAGAGCTAGATCGATAAGAAACACCACCACACTCAACACCTCTCAGATAAAAGGATAAGCGTTCTCAACATAACAACAGGGATAGTTAATACATACTGCAGCTCATGTGGGTACGGAGAGCTAGGCCGATAAGAAGCAGCACCACAGTCAACAGACCTCTAAGTATTGACAACATAATCGTCAGGTTGGGTCGGGTGGGATCAGATGAAAGGCAGAGCGTTGACAACATAACCCTCTAGCTTTGGAAAGAAGGTATGTTGTGTTAGAACAGGGTTGTGCTGTGTGTGTAGTTATCATATTGTATAGGGGCTTCTTTGCTTATTTCCCTTCATGTATATGTGCTGGCCTGTTGGCCCGATGGAATATAGGCTCACTTCATAACATGGTATAAGAGCTAGGGTTAGGTTCCCCAGCCACCACCGCCGCCTCTGGTCGCCGCCGCCGCCGCCGCCGCCGCCGCCGGCCGCCGCTCCTCTCTTCATCGAGCCTCTCCCCTCTTCTTCCTGGTAGCTGCTGCCGCCTGCTGGTCCAGGCCGCCGCCGTTCCAGGCCGCTGCTGCCGCCGTCCTTCCCAGCCGGCGCCGCCGCCTCAACGTGCTACTGCTGCTCTTCAACAAGCTGCTGCTGCTGCTGCTCCTCTTCTCTGCTGCTGCTGCTGCTCTTCTTCAATGAGCTGCTACTGCTGCTCTTCTTCAACGAGATGTTGCTGCTGCTCTTCAAAGTGCGGCTGCTGCTGCTCTTCTCCTCCTGGTCTGCTGCTGCCATCAAGTTGTGCCTCCTGCTGCTGCTGGTCTTCAACGAGCTATTGTTGCTGCTCTGCTGCAATGGCGCCCTCCACCACCACCGGTGCTGTCCCAGTCCCACGATGTCCTGTTATCTTCAACGGACAGAACTACAGGGACTGGGTGCAGCACATGAAGCTGCACATGAGGGGCCAGCTGGTCTGGGAGCACCTCTCTAGTGCTCTGCCTTGTCCCCTGCTGCCCACTCCTCCAGCTGAGTTAGCCTTCCCTGTTGATGCCGATGAAACCAAGCAACGTGAGATGCTAGATGCTTTTGAAGAGGCCACTGAAGAGTATCAGAATCAACTCCACTTATACAAGCAATGGACAAATGATGATGCTCGAGCCTCTTCTATCTTGGTGAACAGCATGGATGTTGATCTCACCATGGATGTGGTGGCCCTTACCACTGCATATCAGATGTGGGAGCACCTTCGCCATCGCTATGAGTCTACAGGGGATGCCATGTATCTCTCTGTTGTTCGTCAAGAGCAACAACTACAACAGGGAGATGCTATTGTGGATGATTTCTACAAGGAGATGTCGGCGGTGTGGCGCCAATTGGACTCTCTGGGAGCTGATGTTTGTCGCAGATGTCAGTGTTGTGTGCGGCAACAATCTAAGCTGGAGGTTCGTCGCCTCTACGACTTCCTCACTCGCCTCCGGCCGGAGTTCGAGCAGAGTCGTGCTCAGCTATTGGCACGCCATCCTTGGCTCTCTACTCTGGAGGCCCTTGCTGAGGTGCGATCTGAGGAGGTGCGCCTACGGAGCACGGGCTTATTGCCATCCTCTTCAGCAGTCCTGGCTGCCCGCGTTCCACCACCGCTGCCTGGTGTGCCCTCTTCTACACAGGTGGCAGCAACCTCCACTAGTGCTTTCTGCAACTACTGCAAGCAGGATGGTCACATGATCACGGAGTGCATCAAGAGGAGGAAACAGGGTCGCCGTGGTGTCCGTCCTCAAAAGGACTCGGGAGGCTCCTCTAATTCTCGTGAGGGCTCCCTTGAGAAGGTTCACCAAGAGATGCTCACCTTGCTGCGCCGCCTTACTGCTTCTGCACCATCCTCAGGTTCTGCTGGTTCTGCTGGTCAGACGTCTGGTCCACCACCGCACTCTTCGTCAGGTACATCTTTGCCCTGGATTCTTGATTCTGGGGCCTCCTTCCACATGACACCACACAGAGATCATCTTTGTGCTGTCAATTCCGTGCCTTCTCCTCTTACAGTTCAGACTGCAGATGGCACTTCTCTTTCTGTTGCCGCAAGAGGGACTCTTTCCACGTCTTCTTTTCATGTCCCTGTCGTTTCTCATGTTCCTAAACTGACTATGCAACTTCTATCTGCTGGTCAACTTACTGACTTGGGTTGTCGTGTTATTCTGGATTCTGACTCTTGTTGTGTTCAGGATCGTCGTACGGGGACTCTGGTTGGGATCGGTCCTCGGCACCATGACTCTCAGCGCCTTTGGGAGCTTGATTGGCTGCGCCTTCCTTCCGCTGCGTCCTCTAGCCAGTCAGACATCACCACCCCTTTTGCTTCAGCTGCCACCTCCACCACATCCTTCGCTCAGTGGCATCATCGATTGGGTCACATTTGTGGCTCCCGCTTGTCTTCTTTGGTTAGGAGTGGTGTTCTAGGGTCTGTATCTGGTGATAGTTCACTAACTTGTATGGGTTGTAAGCTTGGCAAGCAGATACAACTTCCATATCCCTCTAGTAATTCTGTTTCTCAACGACCTTTTGAACTTGTTCACTCTGATGTATGGGGTCCTGCCCCCTTTGTTTCGAAAGGGGGTCACAAATATTATATAATTTTCATTGATGATTTTTCTCGCCACACTTGGATCTACTTTATGTCATCTCGTAGTCAAGTGCTTCAAATTTACAAGTCGTTTGCTACCATGGTTCGCACTCAGTATGATTCCTCTGTTCGAGTTTTTTGTGCTGATTCGGCTGGCGAGTACTTATCTCGTGCGCTTCGTGGTTTCCTTGCTGAACAGGGTACCCTTCCTCAGTATTCCTGTCCTGGTGCACACGCTCAAAATGGGGTGGCTGAACGCAAACATCGTCACGTCCTTGAGACTGCTCGGGCTCTTCTTTTATCTTCTGTTGTTCCCCCGCACTTTTGGGCTGAGGCTGTCTCTACCGTTGTTTATCTCATTAATATTCAGCCTTCTGTTGCTCTTCAGGGAGGGATACCAGTTGATCATCTAGGTGATGGTCCAGCTGATTATAGTGGTCTACGCCTGTTTGGTTGTGCCTGTTTTGTTCTTCTCCACCCTCATGAACGCACCAAATTGACTGCTCAATCTGTTGAATGTGTTTTCCTTGGCTACAGTTCGGAGCACAAAGGTTACCGTTGCTGGGACCCTATTGCTCGAAGACTGAGAATCTCCAAAGATGTCACTTTTGATGAGTCTCGCTCCTTCTACCCTCGTCATTCTTCTACTGCCACAACCGAGTCGTTAGTCGAGCCTCTCTCTTTTTTGACTCTACCTGATTCTTCACCTTTATCGTCACCTGGTAGGTCCACTCCTAGCCTTTCACCTGTGTCTGCTCATGAGCTTCAGCTTACACAGGATGAGGTTTATGTTCCTGACTCTCCTACTCGGGTTGAGCCATCCACTCTCTCTCCTTTTCCTTTTACCTACTCCCGTCGTGCTCAACACCCTTCTCCCTCTGATGCGCCACCTTCCACTTCCCCTCTCTCTCTGCTTCCTTTTATCTACTCCCGTCGTGCTCGGCACCCTTCTCCCTCGGATGCGCCCACTTCCACTTCCACTCCTTCCCTGTTGGGTCCCATTCCTTCAGAACCACCTACCCCTCCTGCTCCTCGGTATAATCTGCGTGATCGCCACACTCTCCAGCCTCCTGCGTACTATGTTGCTGCTGCTACCACTCTTGTTGAGCCGTCTACGTATCGTGAGGCTGCTGCTCATTCTGAATGGCAGCATGCTATGGCAGAGGAAATTCATGCTCTTGAGTGCACAGGCACTTGGGACCTTGTACCCCTGCCTACAGGCGTTAGACCCATCACTTGCAAATGGGTCTACAAGGTTAAGACACATTCAGATGGTTCTCTCGTGCGCTACAAAGCTCGTCTTGTTGCGTGTGGCTTCCAGCAGGAGTATGGTCGTGACTATGATGAGACTTTTGCTCCTGTTGCTCACATGACCACTGTTCGCACTCTTTTGGCTGTTGCTGCTGTTCGGCAGTGGTCCATCTCTCAATTAGATGTCAAGAATGCCTTCTTTAATGGTGAGCTGCGGGAAGTGGTCTATATGCAGCCGCCTCCTGGCTATACTGTCTCTGATGGCACTGTCTGTCGCCTTCGGCGCGCTCTTTACGGGCTGAAACAAGCTCCTCGTACCTGGTTTGAGCGTTTCTCCGCCGTCATCACAAGGATCGGGTTCTCTGCTAGTGTTCATGATCCTGCTCTGTTTATTCACACTTCTCCTCGTGGTCGCACCCTTTTACTACTCTATGTTGATGACATGATTATCACAGGGGCTGACCACCAATTCATTGATTTTGTGAAGAAACGTCTACATGAGCAATTCTTGATGACTGATTTGGGTTCTCTTCGCTACTTTCTTGGACTTGAGATCATTTCTTCCCCTGAGGGTATTTATCTCTCTCAAGAGAAGTACATCCAAGATCTTCTCACTCGTGCCTGCCTCACTGATCAGCGCACGGTTGACACTCCTATGGAGTTTGGTCTCCATCTTCGTCCTGGTGAGGGTGAACCCCTTGCAGATCCCACCCGCTACCGCCATCTTGTTGGGAGCCTTGTCTATCTAGGCATCACTCGTCCTGACATTTCTTATGCTGTGCACATTCTAAGTCAGTCTGTCTCTGCTCCCACTCAACTTCACTACAGTCACCTTCTTCGTGTTCTTCGTTACCTTCGTGGTACCATGACTCATCGCTTATTCTTCCCTCGCTCCAGCTCTCTTCAGCTTCAGGCCTATTGTGATGCTACCTGGGCCAGTGATCCCACTGATCGCCGCTCTCTCTCTGCCTATTGTGTTTTTCTTGGCTCCTCCCTGATTGCCTGGAAGACCAAGAAGCAGAATGCTGTATCTCGCTCTAGTGCTGAGGCTGAGCTGCGAGCTATGGCGTCCGTGACTGCAGAAATTACTTGGCTACGATGGCTTCTTCAGGATTTTGGTGTTTCCACTGCTACACCGACCCCTCTGCTCTCCGACAGCACTGGGGCACTCAGCATTGCCCGTGATCCTGTTAAGCATGAGCTCACCAAGCACATCGGTGTTGATGCCTCCTACACTCGTTCTCAGGTGCAAGACAGAATTGTGGCCCCTCAGTATGTGCCCTCGGAGCTTCAGCTTGCTGATTTTCTGACGAAAGCTCAGACACGGTCCCAACACAGCTTTTTCCTGTCCAAACTCGGTGTCCAAGATCCCCCTTGAGTTTGAGGGGGGGTGTTAGAACAGGGTTGTGCTGTGTGTGTAGTTATCATATTGTATAGGGGCTTCTTTGCTTATTTCCCTTCATGTATATGTGCTGGCCTGTTGGCCCGATGGAATATAGGCTCACTTCATAACATGTTGAACAAGAGTTTGCTTAAGCACATAATGATAAGCACCGATGCCACTGCTGGGTTGGAAACTGGCAATCAACTTGCCGTCGATGTCAACCTGAAACAGCCAAGGGTCACAACTGATGAGAATGAGCAACCCGCCTTCCTCCCCAGGCACAGCCATCACGGCATGTTCATGTTCGGAACACTGACACTGATGCCTGGTCTCCTCCACGGGCAATTTAACCCGACACTTGAAATCCCAGACCTCACGTTGATCTCTTCAAAGTGGACTGCTCCCAACCGGGCTGGGCTTGGGCTCGTACGAAAATGAATTTCCAAACAATTTTAAAAAAAATATGTCATGTTTAAAAATAATTAACCATAGTTTACAAATGGGGAAAAATATAGTTCGCAAAGTATATATTTTTTTTACTGTAGATACAAATAGATTTCACATAATTATATAATTTTATTTTTTCCATATTTTATATATTGTTGTTGTACATCTAAATAGTTTTCTTCATAAACTAGATCATAAATTCCAAAGTTTGACCTTTTAAAAATATATGTATATGCACTACATGCAGAATGTATAGAGTATTACGGGAGAAGAAAAGTAATAACATTCATGTAATAAAAGGTCATTCATCATATAATTAGGAATTGTCCTCCCACTGAAAGCACATCACCGAAATCCTAAAATAACCCTGTAATAATGCGGAGCTTGAACTCTGGTGGGCTGGTGATACCACTGCCCCTCTAACCATGCAACCACACGTTGATGCACGTATTAGGAAGTGTTCATCTCATGTTCAACTGCTTGCGCCCAGATGATCAGAAGCGGGAGCCTGGAGCGGATTTCCAGATTCATCTGTCGCTCATGGAGTATGCCACAACCGTGGGATAGGAGCATACCGCCTGTCACCACCTTTCGCTTCCAACCACGGAGGACGGAGCAGAGTTTGTCATCATGGCCACCATTTGAGTCCTTCAAAATGCTCAATCTTGTTTGGTAAGAGATGCAATATTGAGATTCACAAAAAAGAAAGAGATGCAATATTCAAGATCATATCCCGGTTATGATAATCCTTGAGATGGTTGTTGATGGCTTTTTTTGAAGGCTGGTTGGTGATAGTTTTGAATCTTTTGATAACAAATAATTTGGATCTCCATTTGTTGGTGGAAGCAATCAAATTCCAGTCCATAAAAGATAAATGGATATAGGAGTTTGCGGCGATGTCGCACCTTTTTCTTTTGCCATGCCACGCCTCCCTCCACCTCCAATGTGCATGGTTTGGTTCAAATGTAATATATGTAGTAACTAAATAGATTTTTCTATCCATTTGTGCCACAAGTAATTCGGAACAGAGGAGTACAAGACATCAAAATGACATGTTATATTTAGCACTCCCTCCATATGAAAAAGCTTTGGATGTCCCTCAAATGGATGTATATAGCACTAACTTGGTGCGGAGGGAGTACTAGTTTATCTGCAATAGCCCATAGTCTCTCTACTGTAAGGTAAACAATGGTAATAGCCAGAATAATTAGTTCCTTACATATCTCAAGACAGAAGATGGGTACTGCTTTTTTAAAACTAGCATAACCAAGATTATATGAGATGATGACCCTTAGTGGCAGAGCTATACTCATGTCATGTAGGAGCTTCGTCGTATCATACAACAAACAAAACTTCACCACTAAAAATACATACAAAAGTTGTGCAAAGTTTACACAAGTTAAACATCTCCACCTAACTATAGTAAAAAGTCTAGTTCAAACACTGTAACAGCCCCTCACTGCTGTGCTGGGGATGCTCACAAGATCCTCCCGACAGAACACGCCGATTGTCATCGTAGACCCGTCACCTGTGGCTGGTTGAAGACCTCGGCTTACCGCCGTTCGACGAGTTGAGGTGCAGAGAGACAAAGATCACCCCGATCACGACAATCAAGAAGCCGACGAGCGTGCTGAAGAAGAGGGCCCCGGGCTGCCTAGTCTGCACGAACCCGTACACTCCCCCGGACGTCACCAGGATGATGTCCGTCAGACCGTCGCCGGAGAAATCCTCGAGGATCACCGCGTGGGTCGGAGGCGCGGGGAGGTCAATGGATGTCAGTAGGCTACCATCAGGAGAAATCACCACGGCCTCCTGGTCCCCACCCGCAATGATCACCTGCTTTTGGTCGTACGCTCGCAGAGAGAAGGTCTTGAGAGTAGGAACCACAACGTTCTCCATCATCCCTGATGGAGATGGAAGGTTGGACCATGTTGCGCCTGTCGATAGCTGCCATCTCCACATCGCATCGTGACCAAGTAGGCCTGGGGTGTACGAGGTCACCTACAATGACAAACAAACATGTCAGGCCATTTATTGGAAAAGCGAGTGCCGTCTCACTTGCTGCGTCTAAAATCGCTAAAAATATATACTGACCTCCCCCCTGCTTGTCAGAAAGATGATATCACCATGACTTCCTCTTCTGTGTTTATGACCATCGTCTCTCTGGAGCAGAACTGGGGTTGCCACCTCTAAGCCAGATGGATCAAATGAACTCCCAAAACTTCTTGAAAAGTCACCATGATGGAACAGGTTGAGATGGTTGTAATGGCAGATAGAAACATTAAAAAGTTGTTCCCGCACCGGTACACCGGATGTGGCAACTGCCCAACAGGGTTTCATCACCTCCATGGACCCGCTAACAACAGTTTGCTCAGCACCATTTCCACCGACAACCTGCAAAGAATGAACAGAACTTTTTTATAACGATGACACACAAGAAAAAAAAAACCATTGGGACTGGCAAATAAGTGATATACACAGGAGAAGTGGAGCACGACAATTGCCCATCTCAGGGGACGAGGAGTAAGAAACACTAGAACTAATAAGGTGAAAGGCGTGAACTGGGGAAAGGGAAATCATTCAGTGGTGCAAGCATTGCATAAATATTGGCAGATCATCTATGACAAGACACATTAAATTATAATAAGGAAGACGGTGCATAATTTCGTGAAATGGAAACTTACTACAAGAAAGTAGAAAGAACAAGCTGATAGCAAAACCTTGTGACACATTAAATAACTTTAACAGAGAGAACAAGCAACGTTCAGTATCATCTATGTTCATCTTTCAGCAGAAAGTTCAATTTCTACGTCTACAAGAAAGTAACTGAAAGTCCAAGCTGATAGACCATTTGAGCTAATATTTGTAATGATTGAAAAAGCCTAAGAGGAGGTACTGTACATCATAAAACCTTGTGACACAAGTATTCGAGAAACAAATCTGTAGTTCTGCTCGAAATTACAGACATGAAGTAGATGAAAAAAAAGTGAATTGCAGCTCTAATTTTGATATTTCAACACACCTGAACATGATCTAGAACTCCATCTCCATTAATATCTGCATGAAGGCCTCCTTCTGTCAAATGAAGCTGAACATGGTAATCACAAAAATAAATCAGAGATGATTGACTATAAGACATTGTTACAGAAACATAAAATTTATCAATACACACCTAAATTATGACCCCCTTAGAAGGAACTGGGCTGCTCAAGAAACTCATAATGTATACATAGATACAATAAAACCACAGACCGATCGATCAAACATTCAATTGGCATTGAAAATCAATGCCAGGCATTTTACCAACAGTTATTGCCATGTAAAATAAAGGTAATCAGCCAATACGTTAAAATTAAGTAGTAACATGTAGAGCGCAAAATCAATCATATATCCATTTTAGAAAGCAGGATTGGTTCTCTAAGAAACTACATGAGCTAATATGTAAGAATGGCAGAGTGCAAAGAACAATAAATCACTGAGATGCATCTTGTACCTTGCAAAGCGTACGTCCAGAAGCTAGATGAATAGCCTCTATCCCTTCCTTTTCATGTGCAACAACAACATTGGGAACCCACCAAACTTGAGTATAATTAGTGATTGTAGGAATATAAACTGTGTGCAGAGACTGCAATAGAAGCTAGATGTTAGAACTTTGACGCCTGAGCACTGTAACTTGTTTGAGCAAAGTACACAATTTAAGCGCAGATAGAAGATATGCAACTAAAAATAAATGAGTTGGAAAAATTAGATGGTTACAGCATTAGATACATCCTGGATGCGAAGGCTACAATACTAAGGATAACACCTTAAGATAAGTACATTAACTGCTAACTATAGTATTGATCCCAAGTTCCCAACGAAATTAATCACAGAGATATAAGCATCAAGCCATCAGTTTAGAGTCTTGCAGCACTGAGCCAGGGAATGGCAGATGCCAGACATATATGCTCATTGTATGTATATCTCAAATTTGATCATAAAATAAACATGAATAATAACCTGTATAGGGACTTTCCTAAAAAGGTATACACAGTAAGTTTTGTTATAACTTTGTTTGAGAAAAGTACAAGCTGTGGTGCAATAAAAGAAAAAAAAAAGGGCAACCTGGTGCATGTAGCTCCCGCTTGCGCAGGGTCCAGGGAAGGGTCCGACCACTTTGGGTCTATAGTACGCAGCCTTTCCCTACATTTTTTGTAAGAGGCTGTTTCCAGGACTTGAACCCATGACCTCATGGTCACAAGGCAGCAGCTTTACCACTGCGCCAAGGCTCCTCATGGTGCAATAAAAGAAACAGATAATATCTGTAAGACGTGCATGAATATGTACTAGCTACCACAAATTCCAAAACAGACCGCATTATGCAGATAGAAGATGTGTCATTCAAAAATTGATGAGGACAAATTAGATGGCAACAGCATTAGATACATCCTAATATGCCGGTCTAGGGCGTAGGATCCTACCTGGTCTAGGGCGTAGGTTGTACGGGAAGGGGGAGGATTGACGGAGATGCGATCGCGGCTGCCGGCGGCGGGGCGCCGTGGCGCGATGAAGAAGAGATGGCGGCAGCGCAAGAGACGGCTAGGGTTAGGTCTCCCGGCTCCCTTCGGGAAGCCGAGCAAATAATGATTGCTTCTTGCTTGATTAGATTGATACATCTCCTCTCCTTATATAGAGAGGTTTACTTGACTCCTAAGCAAACGATCCTAATAACGATAAGATAATTGGGCTAAGCCCCTAACATTGCTTCTTGCTTGATTAGATTGATACCCCTTCCCGTAAGCCCCTAATATGCCGGTCATAACAATGCCAAATATTTCTAATTTGACCATAAAATAAATAGGCATGAACAATAAGCTCTACAGGCACTCCCTAAGCGATTTGCAACCTACTGTTGATACCTAGAACCAGAATAGTCACTTGAGTAGGGATGCAACTTTGTGACCCTCAGAGTATCCTCTGACCCTCCTTAGTTCAACCAAATGAACTGAATTTACAAAAGTTATGCGACTTCTGAAAATTTCGTTCATTTAGTTGAACTGAAGAGTGCCAGAGAATACCCTAAAGGGTGCCCATTTGCACTCCTACACTCGAACACACACCCACACTATGCAGACTTCAAGATAACTGCACTTGTTGCCGACTTGCGACAAACACAAAGGTAGGTGCATCTCGAATTTTAACAGAGATATATAGTTCATATACCTTTTTGCCTTTAGCTGAGCCAGCCAGATCTGCAGCTTTCCCAATCACTTTGGATATTCTATTCGTATCATCCTTTCCGAGTGGATTGTGTTCAACAGGCTTGTGCACGTTATTAACAACGTTTTTTCCCTGTGTTTTCTTTAATTCTTTCCTTTTGTGCTTCCTAAAATGTGCAAGTTGTAGGAAAGTATCCTCTCTCCTATCCTGAAAAAGAACGAAATTCAGATCAGAGTTAAGTACCCAGAATACTAAAACTGAAATACAAGATAACAGATATTTAGTCTTACCCAATGGTGAGGCATGACGCCAAGAATTGATTCTCTGAATTGCCGGCATTCATACTGCCAAATGATACGACACATTAGGTTCCTGTAAGCAAAATAATACTACTATATAAACACACATATCATCTCCATGGTCCTATCTTTATCATATCATAAAGTAGAACCAGAACTTAATTAGCTTTTTCTTTTAGCATTTTTCATAAATCGGCATGAAGATTGCTATGTAGGCCACCTCCCTAGTCGAAACATAATCAATTTTTGGGTTGGCGAAATATTGGCAGCAGCAGAGCACGATGGAGACTTATAGCTGCTAAAGTGGAACAAATGGATGTCCATAATATATTCTTTGTAGAGTATGAGTACAAGCAAATCACTCTCGTAAATATCAGAGGGAATACTGACACTGTCCAAAACGTTGGTACCTATCCAAGAAGATGATCATGATAACTAAACCAAGCTAACGAAGAACAAGTAGTGACAGAGCATAAGACTTGGTTAAATGTGAATATGACCACTGCAGATTATTTTTCATTACAAGAAGTGGTGGACTTAATTCTCACCTCCCCAGGATGACGGCTATTAAGGGCGTGAACATCAAGCTTGTAATTATGCTGTGGTATCATCGCCGAAGCATCTGATGGCTGTGCCTGGATGTTCTGCCATGTAAAGAGAAAACCATAACAATAATATGAGTCAGACCTTTGTCCATAGCTTATTCACATGCTAAATTGGAACAGAGAGCGCACACACAGAAGTGTTGACACCATACGACAAGAGACAGCGATGTTAAATCTATTTATGGCACATGAAATAAATTTCCTAAACATGGGGCATACCTCATTCTTCCGGCTCCATCTTAACGCGCCGGTACGGCCAGAAAAGGCATAAAGCGCAAAATGACGCACGTCTAGGTTGCCAGCCTCGGAAGCCTGCAGGACATACATAAAAGCACAACGACGAAACAGCTTAGGTTTGTACCAAGTTGAGGGGTGAAATAGGACAATAGTACAGGCTAAAAGATGAGCTCGAAAAAATGACCTGCTTCTCGCTGGCGCTTCTGCGGTGCTCTTCCCTGCCATGTTCGGAGGTCATGAAGTCATCGAAGAGATCTGCGGACTGATCAACAGGTTACACATTCTTGCTGAATGATTTTAACCAAGGGAATGCAGGCAGAAGCAGACAATGATGGTGATAGCATACATGGTGCTGCATCTCCATCCTTCCTCCGACGATGACGAGCCCGGCATCGCCGTGCTTGAGCGTGTAGTTGGTGACGGAGACGGCGACCTCGCGGTGGTGCGCGGCGTGCGGGAAGTCGTCCCCGAGGCTCGTCTCCCAGAGCTTCTTGAGGTTGTGGTCGAAGCACATGACGGCCCAGCCGGAGGTGACGACCACGAGCACCTGCTTCCGTACGTCGGCGTGCTTGTAGGAGCGGTCGACGGCGCCGACGGCCATGGCGACGGGGCGGCGGCCGGCGGCGACGCGCACGTTGGCCGGGAGCAGGGAGATCTCGGCCATGACGCGCGCCTCGTGGAAGCCGTCGAGGGTGCTGGCCAGCCTGGCGTGGGCCGGGAGCTGGAGGACCTGGATCTTGGCGTCGTGCGTGGGGAGGAGGACCTCGCGCCGGCCGTCGCCGTTGAGGTCGGCGACGAGCGGCGGCGGGAGGCGGTCCGCGTCGTGCTTGATGGGGAACCCGTCGTCTGACAGGTGGTACCACGCCTCCCGGAAGGAGAAGTCGCCCTCGTGCTGCGGAGGCCGCCGGAGGAGGTGGGGGACGGGTCAGCTAGGGTTCCGATTCGAATCAGAGAGGGGGAAGGATAAGGAGGGCTGACCTGGAGCGAGAAGAAGACGGCGAAGGCGGCGAGGAGGAGGATGCCGAGGTCGCGCTTCCGCATCTTGGCGTGGCGGCGGCGAGGAGCTCCGGCGACCGCCCACCGGAGCAGTGGATCTCGGAGAGGGAGAGGGGGACTGGGGAGAGAGCAGAGTGTACCAAGACGGACGGACGGGCCCAATGGGCCGTTCGGGAATCACAACAAAAATATGTTGAAATGGGAACTTCCTTCCACTCAAAAGAATAAGTGAAATGGGAGCTATGAAAGGATGTAAAGTGAAATTCCCTCAAAGATTAAAAAAACATTGTGGGATAAATGATAACTTGTTTATGCTGATGCTTCTTCTATCCAAAATTAAAAGAATCATTATTTCAAGGCGCCTGCAGACGTAAGCCAGCTGGTGACAGCGAATTCTAAACTGTCTTGCGAGCCGTTGGATTGGGTGTTGTACAGCCGTCCGTCTTGCAACAGCTGGACCACGTGGGGAATGGATCGTATCCCGGCCCAAGTTGACCCGTCTCCGAAACGTAGCACCCCTCCACGTTCGTCTTCAACACCCCACACCCTCTTCGTCTCGAGCACCTGCACGTCCATCTGCAATTGCCGATTTGTCGTCTTGTAGCAGCCGCCACAACAATTGGTGATCTCTCCCACATAAAGCAGCTCGTTGCATTGCAGCTTCTGCCAACGGCGAGCTCAGCTGATCGAATCACCGACCACACCCTCCGCATTGTAACTCCGCGGTCGTCGAGATCCACCGTCCACAACACCACATGTTGCATTGCAGCTCCGTCGCCGGCACCAGCGGCAGGCACGTCGCATTACAGCTTCCGCCGTCGGCAAGACTCACAGATCACAGCACATTGCACTGCAGCTCCGTCGCCCCGCGAGGACAGGGCATCACGCGTATGCTTCCAGCCGCAGGATCAGGTGGCATGACTCAGCTCCCATGTCGACATCACACAGCAGCTCCCATGGCAGCACCGATGGCGTCTAGTGACGCTTCATTGCAACCTCGCCGAAGCTTCCAACGAGGGCCGCGGCGCTTCACCGCAACCTCGCCAGAGCTCCAACGACTGCCACGACGCT
>NC_041383.1:794093885-794176058 GCF_002162155.2 Triticum dicoccoides | reverse complement strand
TCCATCGCCGGCGCCAGCGGCAGGCACGTCGCATTACAGCTTCCGCCGCCGGCAAGACTCACAGATCACAGCACATGTGTTGCACTGCAACTCCGTCGCCCCGCAAGGACAGGGCATCACGCGTATGCTTCCAGCCGCAGGATCAGGTGGCACGACTCAGCTCCCATGTCTACACCACAGAACAGCTCCCATGGCAGCACCGATGGCGTCTAGTGACGCTTCATTGCAACCTCGCCGAAGCTTCCAACGAGGGCTGCGACGCTTCACCGCAACCTCGCCAGAGCTCCAACGACTGCCACGACACTTCATTGCAACCTCGCCGTAGCTCCAACGATTGCCACAATGCTTCGTTGCAACCTCGCTGGAGCTCCAATGACCACCGTGACGCTTCACTGCAGCTTCAACGATGCTTTCATTGCAACCTCGTCGGAGCTTCAACGACCATCGCGGCCCTTCACTGCATCTCTGATGGCGCTTCATTGCAGCCTCGTTGGTGCTTCAATGCAGCACCGACGACCCGCCAACACCGACACAACGGTATTCCACCGCCGCACCCGATGGGAGCCGGCGAAGCTTCACTGCAGCACAACTTGACGGTGACAAGGTGCTGCGACGAATCACGCGGTGGCAACAAAGATGCTGCGATGCAGCACGCGGTGGCAAACGGGCTCTGGCCGCCTGATGTTGTGATGTTCCTCTCCTCAACCTCCCATTGCAGCATGTGCGGTGAGTGGCCACCGGCCTCCAACATCGTCGTCGTCTGCAGCTCCGATGGCCACTACCACGCAGCCACGCGGGATCTCGCGCCACCGCCCACAACATGCGCACCATCGCTCCCCCCGCAGTTATGGCTCCTCGTCGAGTGGCAGCCATCGTAGCGCGGCGGCGCCTGATACGTCCATTTTTCATCATGCTTTTATATTGATATTTATTGCATTATGAGATGTTATTACACGTTATATCACAATACTTATGCTTATTCTTTCTTATTTTATAAGGTTTACATGAAGAGGGAGAATGCCGGCAGCTGGAATTTTGGACTGAAAAAGGAGCAAATATTACAGACCTATTCTGCACAACTCCCAAAGTCCTGAAACTTCACGGAGAATAGTTTTGGAATATATAAAAAATATAGGACGAAGAAAGCACCAGAGGGGGCCACCTGCCATCCACAAGGGTGGAGGGCGCGCCCTAGGGTAAGGCGCGCCCTCCGTCCTTGTGGGCCCCCTGGCAGGCCCCCGACGCCCATCTTCTACTATAAGTATCATGGTTTTTGTTCAAGTTCAAATTTGAACTAAAACCACTGCACTTATTTTGGAACAGAGGGGTTACAAGTTATCAATCAAGGGACTCTTGTTTGTATCTCCCAGTCCTAGCCTACAATTAGCCTATATCAAAGATGACAAGAAGTCACATGTAAAACCAAGGAGGACCAATTTCCAAAGAGGACCAATTTGCGAAAAAAATAGCCTACAATTAGCTGAAACCCATGCACACGAATGAACCATATGGTTGCGAGCTAGTATCAGACTTCTCTAAGAGTGGTCACTGATGTATCCAACAAACAGGTGAATATGTCATAATCGGGTGAATGTATGAAATGTTCATCATTTACAGCATGGCCGAACAAAAGGGATGATTCAGGAATCAGGATGAACATAAAGCACAGAAAGAAACCATCCGCAGCAAAAAACAGCAGAAGAATCTCCATCCATCAGTCATACACTAGTACGCGTTGGTGCTAGACAAATGGTTTTTAACCCCTTTCCGCGATGGCATATGAAACCGTCACCTAGTGAGTGTGGGCGATAGGGAGTCCTTCCCACACGATCCAAAAACCGTCGGGGATATGCCCTCCTGGCACACACACTCGGCAAAATGAGGTTGTGTGAGACCGGCGAGCGGGCAAATACGGATATACGTACAGTAGTGCTCCAAAAATACAATTATTCAGGCGAAATATTTTCCGGTCGTAAGTACATCCCACACAGTCAGTCCCGGCTAAACATTTTCATTCGTATATACATCCCATATAGTCGCTCTAAGGAAAACATTTCCATTTGCAGGTACATCACACACAATTTTCCCCGTTAAATCGTTTGTAATAGCGTTGACATCACACACAATATTAACAATTTTATGGTTTGCGTTATTGAATGCATCACACACAGTTTTTATGTGGTAAACATTTGTGGAAGGTGGCCTAACGCAAACAGTTTGGAAGAGAATGTCGTGTGTGATTGTTCATCGATCCAACACGGTTTATTCCTAAAAACTGTGTGCATTGCCTTAGGTCATCGCCCACGATATTTTCTCAATAACCGTTTGCAATAGCAAAAACCAATTAGCATGCTAATTCGCCATTAGCAGGCTAATTGCCCTATTATTAATAATCCATTTATTAATCTAATTGACATTCATATTAAACACATAATATATTTCATTCCCATATTAAGGAAGTAGGATTTCATAATTGAAATACATCAAAGTACAATATGATATAGTTTCAGCACTCAGCTACCCTATTACACAACTGCACCAGCATCAAGTTTCACATGCAACATCTAGAACCTTTTGAAATTAGCTTCATAGATGGTACATAGGCAGATGCATCTCATCTGAAAAACTGCTGAAGCGGAAGACGAATATTGAGCCTTCATTCGTGTTGAAGGTCTTTGCAACTTTAGGCTAGTGCATGTGGATGATTGATCGTCCATCCTTCGTCCTCTTCAGAAACACTTCAATATTGAACCGTGGGTGTTGTATGAAAACTTTCCTCACCTCCTGAACATAGAGGTGGTTTGAGAGGTAATCATCAGTGAACTGCTTTGGAAAGGCCTGAAAACAAGGATGTGCATAAATATCTTCTCTATATTAGAAATGGGGCAAAGGGATAAAAAAGGCAAGGTATAATAGTTAGTACCATCTTGTAAACCTCAGTGCTTCCCATTATTTCCCTCCAACACATATAAGGTAGTATAGTGGTATAGAAAATATGTTGATGAAAAATAATCACATTGCAGATACATCAGATTAATTCAAGCCACATGGAAAACCCATTTATCCAAACCAATCATGATTAAAAACTAGGAAATATAACACTTGTATATGTTTCTCATGTATTAAGTGCAACCAAATTCAATTTATTGCCCGCATTGTATACAATAACACAATGCAGCCATAATAATTGAACATCACATTGCAGAATTGAACCAAACAGTTAACTAAACACCACAACAAATGAACCAAATGTTAACTGAGCACCACATTGCACAATATAACATACTCCTAATAGAAGATCAGACAGTTAACCAAACCAAGCATGCTTAACAACTTAGAAATATAACAATTGTATTTGTTTCTCATGTATTTAGTACAGCCAAATTCGATTTATTTCTCACATGGTATACAATAACAGAATGCACACACAACAATTGAACATCGCATTGCAGAATTGAACCAAATAGTTAACTAAACACCACAACAAATGAACCAAATGTTAATTGAACACCACATTGCACAATATAACATACTCCTAATAGAAGATCAGACAGTTAACCAAACCAAACATGCTTGACAACTTGGAAAATTGCACCCTAAAGAATTGAACATCACATTTGCAGAATTGAACCAACAGTTAACTGAACACCACATTGCACGGCATATAGAACATATACACTAGAGCAGAAGATTGTGTGGTAAAAGTAGATAGCACAATTCACTAGAATTTGTTAAGGAAAGGCAGTAGCTAGCAAATTGAACATGAGTCCTTATAGTGAGCTAATAAGACAAGCTACTCATTGTCGGAGATATCGATGACGATTGGCTCCTTGGACATGGAAGAGGGCGAGGCCTTCGCATCGTGGGTGCCCTCGTCATAGTGATGAGTTGCCTAAGCCGCTCCAGGCACCAACCTGCTGGCTCTCAAGATGAGGTAAGCATGTGCACGCTGAGAAAACACCTCATAGTCTTTGTCGAAGGCACCGACGGTGGCCTCGAGAAAACGCCATGAACTGTCGTTTAAAGCAGCCAACCACGTCGCGGCATCGGCGCGTGAGGCGTCGATGGTGGCCTCGACGGCGAGGTGCTTCTCCAAAATCTGGGGGTCGGCACAAATGGCAGCCATTGCGACCTCATTCGCGCATGCGGCCACGATTTGCTTCTCCGCTGCCAAATGCTCCTTGAGATCCTGGCTATACTGCATGCACCATGGCTTAGGGCGGTGCTTTGGTGGAGGGGTCGGTGATTTGGGTGGAAGGTGTCGTGCTTGTGCCGACGTTGGGGCATGTGGGATGTGGAAGGAGGAGGAGGATGGGGGTCGGGTGTGGATTACCTGCCTGGATAGGCGGGGCCGAGCAGCGTGAAGGAGGGTCGCCGGCGAGGGGGGCGGCGCTGCAAGCAAGGAGTGAAGGTTTCAACTTGGAAAGGAAGGCGGAAACAGGGGAAATGTGGTTTTTGGTAAGGGGGAGGGGCGGGGAGGTAGATATTTCCATGAAAGCCGAAAATTTGGAATCGCTTCAGTGAAAAAACTGGCGCGCAAAGTGTCATCAGACACGGTCCCTTATTCAGAACTGTGTACGATATGTGAACATCACAAACGATTCAGATAAATTAACCCGTGTGTGATGAGTTTGAACGTCAAAAATTTTGGTTCCAATTTCCCTGTAGCCAACGCACCTTCTCGTGTAAGCCATAGGCTTACTATACACCAGCAGTGCTCCAGGATATTTTGTACTGCATCTCACATGGTTGGTGATAATAAACTGTGTGGGATCTACTTGATTTTTCATCTTGATTTGAATTACATAATGGGGTCACTTCTGAAAATGATGGTGTTTGAATTGCTAGAACTTCTATCTGTAGTGAACATGCAACTATAGGTGTGTCGTCAAAAAATTTGGAATTATTCAGGGTTCATTTGGACATTTTTATATGGTAACTTGGTTTTCTAGGCATTTCAGGTGCACAGTTCAAAATTAAACCACATGCACATGCTCTGGTGCACCAAAATGGGTTGTAAAATGATATATGTGTCCATGGGTTGATGCTTACGTATTCAAGAAATGGGGATGAATTTCAAACACCACGGCACCGTGGCTCTCCGGCAAACGTTGAGGTGCTTGCTTTTGTAATTCTAGTAAATACAAAACTCATCTGAAATTCATGAACCTTGGCATGCTATCATGGAATGGCATCGAGATGCCGGGGTAAAAAAATATTGTCCCATTCGGGCCAGGTTATGGTATAAGCTTCTCGCAAACCAGAGCTTCTCTCACAACAAGCATGATGATTTCAGTAGGGAACGTTTCACCTATCTGGACGAAACGATATCCGTTGCCTCTTCTCGATTTCAATTTTTTTCCTAGTGTCAACATAGAATAACAGGAGTGTTGTGTCAATTTTTGGGATTTTTCGGGGTTCGCTTGGACATTTTTATACATTAACTAAGTTTTGTATGCACTCATGTGCATAGTTCAAATTTGAACTACATGCAGATGCTCTAATGCATATAAATTAGTTGAAAATTCAAATATGTGTCCTTGGTTGCATGCTTATTAGGTCCCATGCAAGAAATGGGAACGAATGTCAAACACCTTGCCACTGTCACTCGGCGCAAACATTGAGATACATGGTTTTTAAATTCTAGTAAATCCAAAGTTCGTCTGAAATTTATGAAACTTGGCATATGCTGTCATGGAGCGGCATCAACATACCGTGGTAATTTTTTTGTCCCATTTGGGGCAGGTTTGGGGATATGCTTCTCACAAACGAGAGCTTCTCACAACAAGCCCGACGGTTTCGCTAGGGAACGTTTCACCTTTCTGGACGAAACAATATCCATTGCCTCTTCTTTATTTCAATTTTTTTCCTAGTGTCAACATAGAACAACATGAGTGTTGTGTCAATTTTTCGGATTTTGGGGGGTTCGCTTGGACATTTTTATACATTAACTGAGTTTCTATGCATTCATATGCATTATTCAAATGTGAACTACAGACACATGCTCTAGTGCATATAAATTGGTTGAAAATTCAAATATGTCTCCTTGGTTGCATGCTTAATTAGGTCCCATGCAAGAAATGAGAATGAATGTCAAACACCCTGCCACCGTCACTCGGCCGCACACATTGAGATACCTGGTTTTTAAATTTTAGTAAATGCTAAACTCCTTTGAAATTCATGAAACTTGGCATGCTATCGTGGAGCGGCATCAACATGTCATGGTAATTTTTTTGTCCCATTTGGGGCAGCTTTGGGGATATGCTTCTCACAAACCAGAGCTTCTCACAACAAGCCTGATGGTTTCGGTAGGGAACGTCCCACCTTTGGGGCGAAACGATATCCGCTGCCTCTTATTGCTTTCAAAAAATTTCTAGTGCCAACATAGAACAACACGCGTGTTGTGTCAATTTTTGGGATTTTTTGGGGTTCGTTTGGACATTTTTCTACATTAACTGAGTTTTCTATGCATTCATGTGCATAATTCAAATTTGAACTACATGCACATGCTCTAATGCATATAAATTGGTTGAAAATTCAAATCTGTGTCCTTGGTTGCATGCTTAGGTCCCATGCAAGAAATGGGAACGAATGTCAAACACCCTGCCACCATCACTCGGCCGCAGACATTGAGATTCCTTGTTTTTAAATTCTAGTAAATCCAAAACTTGTCTGAAATTCATGAAACTTGGCATGCTATCCTGGAGCGGATCAACATGCCGTGGTAATTTTTTTGTCCCATTTGGAGCAGGTTTGGGGATATGCTTCTGACAAACCAAAGCTTCTCACAACAAGCCTGATGGTTTCGGCAGGGAACGTCCCACCTTTGGGATGAAACGATATCCGCTGCTTCTTATTGCTTTCAAAAAAAATCTAGTGTCAATAGAGAACAACTTGAGTGTTGTGTCAATTTTTGGGATTTTTCGGGGTTCATTTGGACATTTTTATGCATTAATTGAGTTTTCGAGGCATTTATGTGCATAATTCAAGTTTGAACTACATGCACATGCTCCAATGCATATAAATTGGTTGGAAAATCAAATCTGTGTCCTTGGGTGCAGGCTTAGGTCCCATGCAAGAAATGGAAATGAATTTCAAACACCAGGGCACCATTGATTGCCGGCAAAACATTTGAGATACATTGTTTTTAAATTTTGGTAAATCCAAAACTCGTCTGAAATTCATGAAACTTGGCATGCTATCATGGAATGGCACCCGATATGTTGTGGTGTTTTTGGTGTCCATTTTGAGAGAAGGCGCACTCGAATAACACCTAACACAGGCATTTTGAAACAAATAGCTGCCACTTTAATATCTCAAACATTTGTATAATTCAAATCGTGTGCATTTTGTTAACCATTTACGTGACACAACGTGTCTTGGTTTTAATGGCTATAGGAGGTGCCAGGCGGATAGCTGCTTGACTAAACGGGAGGCATGCGAGTGCAGTCAAGTGCGCAGGCTGACCGAGAGGCTCACCGGGAAGCGTGCGAGTTGTTCAATGCAGGATTTGTGCATCTCTTCAACGCAAACGGTTTAAACTGAATATAGTATGTGATACGTCTCCAACGTATCTATAATTTTTGATTATTCCATGTTCTATTATCAATCTTGGATGTTTTATAATAAATTTATAATCATTTTATATCATTTTTTGGTACTAACCTATTGACATAGTGCCAAGTGCCTGTTGCTGTTTTCTGCATGTTTTTTTACATCGCAGGAAATCAATATCAGAGTGAGTCCAAATGCCACGCCAATTTATGATGATTTTTTATGGACCAAAAGGAAGAAGATGGGCCCTGGTTGCACCTGGGGGGAGTCCCGCGGAGGGGACAACCCACCAGGGCGCGCTAGGACGCCCATGCACCCTGGTGGGTTGTGCCCACCTCGGGTGCCCCCAGACCGCCTCTTTGCTCTAAAAATACCCTAATATTCCAGAAACCCTAGGGGAGTCGATGAAATATTCATCCAGCTACCGTAGAATCCAGAATCACCAGATCCAATCTAGACACCATCACGGAGGGGTTCACCACTTCCATTGGTGCCTCTCCGATGATGCGTGAGTAGTTCTTTGTAGACATCCAGGTCCGTAGTTAGTAGCTAAATGGCTCCCTCTCTCTCTCTCTTGATTATCAATACAATGTCTCTTGGAGATCCATATGATGTAAGTCTTTTGGCGGTGTGTTTGTTGGAATCCGATGAACTTCGAGTTTATGATCACTTATATGATTTTATATCCATGAAAGTTACTTGAGTTTCTTTGATCTCTTATATGCGTGATCTCTTATAGCCTCGTATTTCTTCTCCGATATTTGGGTTTTGTTTGGCCAACTTGATCTATTTATCTTGCAATGGGAAGAGGTGCCCGGTAGTGGGTTCGATCTTACGGTGCTTGATCCCATTGACAGAAAGGGAACCAACACGTATGTATCGTTGCTACAAAGGATAAAAAGATGAGATCCATATCTGCCGCAATAGATAAACGGATCTCATCTACATCATGTCACCGTTCTTATTGCATTACTCCATTTTCTCATGAACTTAATACACTAGATGCATGCTGGATAGCGGTCAATGTGTGGAGTAATAGTAGTAGATGCAGGTAGTAGTCGGTCTACTAATCTTGGACGTGATGCCTATGTAATGATCATTGCCTAGATATCGTCATAATTATTTGAAGTTCGATCAATTTCCCAATAGTAATTTGTTCACCCACCGTTTGCTATCTTTCTTGAGAGAAGCCACTAGTGAAACCTACGGCCCCCGGGTCTTCTTTCTCATATATTTGCCTTGCAATCTAATTTTTCCTTGCATTTATTTTTAGATCTATTAAATCAAAAATATAAAAATACCTTGCTGCAATTTATTTGTTCTGTGGTCTATTTATCCTATCTACAAATTTACCTCACGCCCTTTGCCTATCTTGAGGCGCCGTACCCTGAAAGGGATTGACAACCCCTTTAACACGTCGAGTTGCGAGGTGTTGTTATTTGTGTGCAGGGGTTGTTTACGTTGTGTTGCTTGGTTCTCCTATTGATTCGATAACCTTGGTTTCATATCTGAGGGAAATAACTACCGCCGTTGTGCTGCATCATCCCTTCCTCTTTGGGGAAATACCGACGTAGCTTCAAGCAACATAACCAAGTTCCTAATGAAAAATCTCATATGCTTGCAATTTACATTATTTTCCATTTGCCTCTCGTTTTCCTCTCCCCCACTTCACAAAAATTTAACGTTTTATTCGCCTCTCTTTTTCCGTTCGCTGTTTTCTTGCCGGATCTGTTTTTGAGTGCAATCTTGTTGTGTGGTCATCATGACTCAAGAGAACACCAAACTATGTGACTTCTCAAATACCAACAACAATGATTTTATTGGCACTCCTCTTGCTCCTCCCACCACTAGTGCGGAGACTTGTGATATTAATACTCCTTTGCTGAATCTTGTCATGCAATACCAGTTTTCTGGTACTCCTAATGAGGATGCCGCGTCCCATCTGAATACCTTCGTGGAATTATGCAATGTGCAAATGAAAAAGGATGTGGACAATTATGTGGTCAAGATGAAATTATTTCCGTTTTCTTTGTGAGATTGTGTAAAAATTTGGTTTTCTTCTTTGCCTCGTAATAGTATCGATTCTTGGAACAAGTGCAAAGATGCTTTTATCACCCAGTATTTCCGCCCGCAAAAATTATTTCCCTTAGAACCCAGATCATGAATTTCAAGCAACTTGAACATGAGCATGTTGCACAATCTTGGGAAAGGATGAAATTGATGCTAAGGAATTGCCCAACTCATGGATTAAATCTTTGGATGCATACAAAAAAATTATGCGGGATTGAATTTTGTTTCTCGTAATCTTTTAGATTCCACCGCGGGTGCTACTTTTATGGAAATTACCTTGGGTGAAGCCACCAAATTGATTGATAATATTATGGCAAATTATTCACAATGGCATACCGAAAGGGCTCCTATTAGTAAAAAAAGTTAATTCGGTTGAAGAAATTTCTTCTTTGAGTGAAAAGGTTGATGCTCTTATGAAATTGGTTGCTAGTAAAAGTTGTCCTATCGATTTTAATGATATTCCTTTGTCTACTTTGATTGAGCAAAATAGTGATGCCATAATGTGAATTTTATTTCTCGCAATAATTTCAACAACAATGCTTATAGAGGTAATTTTAATTCTAGGCCTTTTCCTAGTAATTCCTCTAATAATTATGGTAATTCCTATGGAAATCAATCTTACAATAATAATAGGAATACCTCTTATCTTGGGAGCAATATTAAAGAATTTATCAACACACAAAAGGTTTTCAACACTTCCATAGAAGAAAAGTTGAACAAGATTGATGATTTGACTAGAAGTGTTGATAGAATTGCTCATGATGTGGAAAATCTGAAGATGAAAATTTTTGTGCCCAAAGTAGATGAATCAATTAAAGCTCTTTATGTTTCTATGGATGAAAGTAAGAAAAGAACCGCTATGCTTAGAGCTAAAAGAGAATTTTTAGAAAAAGCATTTTCTAGTGATTTCTTTCGCAAAAGTGATGAAGATCTTAAAGTGGTTGGTGTTTCTTCTATTGATTGTTTAGTAAATTTAAGATTGATGAAAAATGGACTGGATAAGAGTCAACTTTAGTTAGAAGGCGTCCCTAAAACTCGGAGGGTGAAAATCTTGTTGAAAAAATTGATAAAAGTGGGTTTGAAGAGGTCAAGAGTTTAACTAGTGATGTGCCCACTATTTTGGATTACAAAGACTTTAATCATGATAGTTGCTCTTTTATTGATTGTATTTCTTTGCTGCAATCCATGATAAATTCACCCCATGCTTATGAACAAAATAAAGCTTTTACTAAACATATTGTTGATGCCATGATGAAAGCTTTTGAAGAAAAATTGGAATTAGAAGTTTCAATTCCTAGAAAATTGCATGATGAGTGGGAACCTACTATCAAATTCAAGATTAAAAATTATGAGTGTTTTGCTTTGTGTTACTTGGGTGCTAGTGTTTCTACAATTCCGAAATCTTTATGTGATGTGCTTGGTCTTACCGATATTGAAGAATGCTCTTTAAATTTGCACTTAGCGGATTCTACTATTAAAAAGCCTATGGGAAGAATTAATGATGTTCTTATTCTTGAAAATAGGAATTATGTGCCCATATATTTTATTTTTCTTGATATTGATTGCAATCCGTCTTGTCCAATTATTCTTGGTAGACCATTTTTACGCACTATCGGTGCAGTGATTGATATGAAAGAAGGCAATATTAAGTTCCAATTTCCCTTGAGGAAGGGTATGGAACACTTCCCTAGAATAAGAATTAAGTTACCATATGAATCGATGGCGCTTGTTGGGAGGCAACCCAATGAATAAAATTTATTTTTACTTTTTGCTTTCTGTTCTTAAGTGTTAGCACAATTATGCTACTGTTATGATTGTGTTTTTTATTTTTTAATTAGTGTTTGTGCCAAGCCATGCCTTTGGGAAGACTTGGGTGAAAGTTTATTTGATCTTGCTGAAAAACAAAAACTTTTGCGCCCACGAGATTCGTTGTCATTTTTTTACAGAAGAGAGCTTTTAAGTTGACTCTTTTTGCAGAGGATCAATAGAAAAATTTCTCACATACACCAATTTGTTTCAGAATTTTTGGAGTTTCATAAGTATTTGAAAGTTCTAGATTACTACAGACTATTCTGTTTTGACAGATTCTGTTTTCTTTGTGTTGTGTGCTTATTTTGATGGCTCTATGGTTTTCTTTGATGAGTTTTGCCATAGAAAAGTTGGAAAACAGTAGATATAATACAAAAACAAAATAAGAATTGGTTTGACACAGAACTTATAGTAGTGGTCTGCTTTCTTTTACTAACGGATCTCATGAAGGTTTTGTTTGAGTTTTGTGTGATTGAAGTTTTCAAGTTTTGGGTTATCTTACGATGGATGAAAGAAGGATAGAAGAGCCTAAGCTTGGGGATGCCCCGGCATACCAAGTTATTATCCAAGAATGAGCAACCAACTAAGCTTGGGGATGCCCCCGAGTGGCATCCCCTCTTTCTTCTAACAACCATCGGTATTTTACTTGAGGCTATATTTTTATTCGTCACATGATATGTGTTTTGCTTGGAGCGTCTTGTATGATATGTGTCTTTGATAGTTTCATTTTGTGTTTTAAGTCATCAATCCTTGCTGGACACACCTATTTGAGAGAGCCAAAATTATGCCATGACTTGTTAAAATTGCTCTCTATGCTTCACTTAAATTTCTATGAGCAATGAACTTGCTCTAGTGCTTCACTTATATCTTTTTGAGCACGGTGTGCTTAGTATTTTTGAAGAAATGCTCTATTGCTTCACTTAGATTTATTCAAGAGTTAGTAAAATTTTGAATAAATTCTCTCTTGCTTCACTTAAATTATTTTGAGAGAAAGAAAATATGTTATGCTCATGATCTTCACTTATATTTGTTTGAGCTTATGAAAAGCAACACATGAACATTAGTCCCAAAGTGATAGATATCCAAGAAGGATAAAGAAAGAAATAAAAGTATGTGATAAAGAAAGAAATAAAAGTATGTCATGAAGATCATTGGACAAAATAAACTTGATTCTTAGTAATAGTTTTGAGATATGATGATGTGATATGTGAGTTATGTTGATGAGTAATTGTGCTCTAGTAAGAATATTGGTGTTAAGGTTTGTGATTCCCTATGCATGCACGAAAGTCAATAATCATGAATGAAAATTATATCCTACTTGTGGTGCATTATTCGGTGTTAATTATGCTTAATGCTTGCTTATGAGATTATTCGTTTCTTGGTTGTTCATTTCTCAATCTTTTTGCTATCCTTCATTTGCACTAAGTATGACCTCTACTTGTGCATCCAAAATCTTTAAGCCAGTTTTGCCACATGAGTCCACTATATCTACCTATATGTGGTATTATTTTTCCGTTCTAAGCAAATTTGTATGTGCCATCTCTAATTTTCAAAATAAACTTCTCTTTTGTGTGTTTGTTTCGCTCGTGGAACAGTAACATGTGGCTAATATTTTCCATGCTAGATGTGTTATTCTCATGACGAGTGTTTATTCACTTGTCATTGCACAAGAGTAAGGCAAAGGTATTAGGGATGCCCAGTCCCGAAATGGAAAAATGAATTTACTTTATGTTGTCAAATAATAAATTCCTTGGGGAGTGTTGGTATGGAGGGCAACCGTGGATACGGCTAGCCATAGAAAGTGAAAGTATGGTGGAAAAAGGAATAAACTTTATTTTTTGTTTGGGAACCGCCTACGATATATCTAGCATGGAAAGTGTTGGGATGCTCCAAATCGTTTTCGTTGGTGGGATGGATACACCTCCCAAAATGTTTTTATCTCTATTTTTTCGCTTTGAGCTTTGGCACCTCTACAAATCCCTACTTCCCTCTGCGAAGGGTCTTTCTTTTAATTTATGCAATTTTTATTTTTGAAATTGAGTCTCCATCCTCTCTTATAAAAGCACCAACTAGGAGGCAATATGATCGTACTTAAGTATTGGGTGTAGCTAATGTTCGAGTGTGTTTAATGAATGGATCAATGTTTGAGCATGATGGGCTAGGGATAACTTGTTTTATCATTGATATTTTGAAAGATATGGTTGCTTGTTGATATGCTTGAGTATCTAAATTATTATGTGAAAACTAGACTATTGCTTTGAATCACATAAAAGTCCAAAAGTCCATGCTATAAAGAAAAGAATATGATATGACATGATAAACAACACTCCACATCAAAAATTCTGTTTTTATCACTTACCTACTCGAGGACGAGCAGGAGTTAAGCTTGGGGATGCTGATACGTCTCCAACGTATCTATAATTTTTGATTATTTCGTGTTGTTCTATTATCAATCTTGGATGTTTTATAATCATTTTATATCATTTTTTGGTACTAACCTATTGACATAGTGCCAAGTGCCAGTTGCTGTTTTCTGCATGTTTTTTTTACATCGCAGGAAATCAAT
The DNA here is from genome assembly GCF_002162155.2 of Triticum dicoccoides. NCBI lineage: Eukaryota > Viridiplantae > Streptophyta > Magnoliopsida > Poales > Poaceae > Triticum > Triticum dicoccoides. The sequence continues at coordinate 794,162,059 of NC_041383.1, read as the reverse complement.
ATGAGGCGGAGTCCAAATGCCACACCAATATACGATGATTTTTTATTGACCAAAAGGAAGATGATGGGCCCTGGTTGCACCTGGGGGGAGTCCCGAGGAGGGGACAACCCACCAGGGCGCGTCAGGAGGCCCAGGCGCGCCCTGGTGGGTTGTGCCCTTCTCGGGTGCCCCCCGGACTGCCTCTTTGCTCTATAAATACCCCAATATTCCACAAACCCTAGGGGAGTCAACGAAATATTCATCTAGCCGCCGCAGAGTCCAGAACCACCAGATCCAATCTAGACACCATCACGGAGGGGTTCACCACTTCCATTGGTGCCTCTCCGATGATGTGTGAGCAGTTCTTTGTAGACCTTCGGGTCCGTAGTTAGTAGCTAGATGGCTTCTTCTCTCTCTCTTGATTATCAGTACAATGGTCTCTTGGAGATCCATATGATGTAAGTCTTTTGGCGGTGTGTTTGTTGGGATCCGATGAACTTCGAGTTTATGATCAGTTATATGATTTTATATCCATGAAAGTTATTTGAGTTTCTTTGATCTCTTATATGTGTGATTTCTTATAGCCTCGTATTTCTTCTTCAATATTTGGGCTTTATTTGGCCAACTTGATCTATTTATCTTGCAATGGGAAGAGGTGCCCGGTGGTGGGTTCGATCTTACGGTGCTTAATTCCAGTGACAGAAAGAGAACCAACACGTATCTATCGTTGCTACTAAGGATAAAAAGATGAGATCCATATCTGCCGCAATAGATAAACGGATCTCATCTACATCATGCCATCGTTCTTATTGCATTACTCCATTTTCTCATGAACTTAATACACTAGATGCATGCGGGATAGCGGTCGATGTATGGAGTAATAGTAGTAGATGCAGACAGTAATCGGTCTACTAATCTTGGACGTGATGCCTATGTAATGATCATTGCCTGGATATCGTCATAATTATTTGAAGTTCGATCAGTTGCCCAACAGTAATTTGTTCACCCACTGTTTGCTATCTTTCTTGAGAGAAGCCACTAGTGAAACCTACGCCCCTCGGGTCTTGTTTCTCATATATTTGCCTTGCGATCTACTTTTTCCTTGCGTTTATTTTCAGATCTATTAAACCAAAAATACAAAAATACCTTGCTGCAATTTATTTGTTCCACGATCTATTTATCCTATCTACAAATTTACCTCACGTCCTTTGCCTATCTTGAGGCGCCATACCCCGAAAGGGATTGACAACCCCTCTAACATGTCGGGTTGCGAGGTGTTGTTATTTGTGTGCAGGGGCTGTTTACATTGTGTTGCTTGGTTCTCCTACTGGTTCGATAACCTTGGTTTCATATCTGAGGGAAATACCTACCGCCGTTGTGCTGCATAATCCCTTCCTATTTGGGGAAATACCGATGTAGCTCCAAGCGACATTAGTATGCAAATTGAAGCCAGACTTCGGAGCTAAGCCAAGAGACACTGCGATTTGTCAAAATATGCAGCTAAAAATCACTAGCACTATCTAATTTTTGCAACTAAAATCACTACCACTATCTAATTCATGCGCGTGTTCGCTATGCACTCACCGTACGGGGTGTGCTAGTAGCTGTGTGAAATGACGGTAGGTGAGGGAGTCCTAGATTAAGGGGTCCTCGGACAGCCAGACTATATGCATGTGCTGGACCGTTGGGCTACGAAGATACAAGATAGAAGACTTCGTCCCGTGTCCGGGTGGGACTCTCGTATGCGTGGAAGGCAAGCTTGGCGATTCGGATATGAAGATTCCTTTCTCTGTAACCGACTCTGTGTAACCCTAGCCCCCTCCTGTGTCTATATAAACCGGAGAGTTTAGTCCGTAGGACAACAAAAATCATAATCATAGGCTAGCTTCTAGGGTTTATCCTCTACGATCTCGTGGTAGATCAACTCTTGTAATACTCATATTCATCAAGATCAATCAAGCAGGAAGTAGGGTATTACCTCCATAGAGAGGGCCCGAACCTGGGTAAACATTGTGTCCCCCGCCTCCTGTTACCATTAGCCTTATACGCACAGTTTGGGACCCCCTACCCGAGATCCACCTGTTTTGACACCGACATTGGTGCTTTCATTGAGAGTTCACTGTGACGTCGAAGATAGGGTTGATGGCTCCTTCAATCATCCACAACAACATAGTCCAGGGTGAGGTCTTCCTCCCCGGACAGATCTTCGTATTCGGCGGCTTCGCACTGCGGGCCAACTCGCTTGGTCGTTTGGAGCAGATTGACAGTGCTACCTCTTGAGCATGCGTTGGTTTTTCCCTTGAAGAGGAAAGGGTGATGCAGCAAAGTAGCGTAAGTATTTCCCTCAGTTTTGAGAACCAAGGTATCAATCCAGTAGGAGGCTCCTCCCAAGTCCCACGCGCCTACACAAACAAACAAGAACCTCACAACCAACGCGATAAAGGGGTTGTCAATCCCTTCACGGCCACTTGCAAAAGTGAGATCTGATTGAAACGTAAAGATTGCAAAATAAAGTAGATTAGAAACTTATATGATAGAGAATAGACTCGGGGGCCATAGGTTTCACTAGTGGCTTCTCTCAAGATAGCATAAGTATTACGGCGGGTGAACAAATTACTGTCGAGCAATTGATAGAAAAATGCATAGTTATGCGAATATCTAGGCATAATCATGTATACAGGCATCACGTCCGCAACATGTAGACCGACACGATTCTGCATCTACTACTATTACTCCACACTTCGACAGACTCATGCACGCATCTAGAGTATTAAGTTCATAAGAACAGAGTAACGCATTAAGCAAGATGACATGATGTAGAGGGATAAACTCAAGCAATATGATATAAACCCTATCTTTTTATCCTCGATGGCAACAATACAATACGTGCCTTGCTGCCTCAGCTGTCACTGGGAAAGGACACCGCAAAGATTGAACCCAAAGCTAAGCACTTCTCCCATTGCAAGAAAGATCAATCTAGTAGGCCAAATCAAACTGATAATTCGAAGAGACTTGCAAAGATAACCAATCATACATAAAAGAATTCAGAGGAGATTCAAATATTTCTCATAGATAAACTTGATCATAAACCCACAATTCATCGGTCTCAACAAACGGACCGCAAAAAGAGTTACATCAAATAGATCTCCAAGAAGATCGAGGAGAACTTTGTATTGGGATTCAAAGAGAGAGAAGAAGCCTTCTAGCTAATAACTATGGACCCGAAGGTCTGTGGTAAACTACTCACAACTCATCGGAGAGGCCTTGGTGATGATGGAGAGGCCCTCCATGGTCGATTCCCCCTCCGGTGGAGCGCCGGCGAAGGCTCCAAGATGGGATCTCACGGATACAGAAGGTTGCGGCGGTGGAAATAGTTTTTCGTGGTGCTCCTGGATGGTTTCGGGGTACGAAGATATATATAGGCGAGGGAGGTAGGTCAGGGGAGCCATGAGGGGGCCACAAGGCAGGGGGTAAGTCCACCCCCTCGTGGACGCCTTGACTGCTTCTTGACGTCCACTCCAAGTTTCCTGGATTGCGTTTGTTCCAAAAAGATTGCTCCCCAAGGTTTCATTCCGTTGGGAGTCCGTTTGATATTCCTTTTCTGTGAAATACTGAAATAGGCAAAAAACAGCAATTCGGGCTGGGCCTCCGGTTAGTAGGTTAGTCCCAAAAATGATATAAAAGTGTAAAGTAAAGCCCATAAACATCCAAAACAAGTAATATAATAGCATGGAACAATAAAAAATTATAGATACGTTGGAGACGTATCAAGCATCCCCAAGCTTAATTCCTACTCATCCTCGAGTAGGTAAATGATAAAAATAGAATTTTTGATGTGGAATGCTACCTAGCATATTTCTCATTGTATTTCTCTTTATTGTGGCATGAATGTTCAGATCCAAATGATTCAAAATAAATGTTCATATTGATAAAAGAATAATAATACTTCAAGCACACTAACCAAGCAATCATGTCTTCTCAAAATACCATGGCAAAGGAAAGTTCATCCCTACAAAATCATATTGTTTGGCTATGTTTCATTTTCATTACACAAAATACTCCCATCAAAAACAACCCCGGTTTCAGCCAAGCAATTTTGGTCCATACTTTTTAATGCGCTTCAGCCTTTTTCAACTCTCACGCAATACATGAGCGTGAGCCATGAATATAGCACTATGGGTGGAATAGAATAAAATGATGGAGGTTGTGTGGAGAAGACAAAAAAGGAGAAAGTCTCACATTGACGCGGCTAATCAACGGGCTATGGAGATGCCCATCAATTGATGTCAACATGAGGAGTAGGGATTGCCATGCAACGGATGCACTAGAGCTATGAATGTATGAAAGCTCAACAAAAGAAACTAAGTGGGTGTGCATCCAACTTGCTTGCTAATGAAGACCTAGGGCATTTTGAGGAAGCCCATCATTGGAATATACAAGCCAAGTTCTGTAATGAAAAATTCCCACTAGTAAATAAAAGTGACAACATATAAGACTTTCTATCATAAAGACCATGGTGCTATTTTGAGCACAAGTGTGGAAAAAGATAGTAGCATTGTCCCCCCTTTTTTTGGGGCCTTTTTTTTATTATTTGGACTTTTTTTATTTGGACTTTCTTTTTTATTAGGGACAATGCTCTAAAAATGATGATCATCACACTTCTATTTTACTTACAACTCATGAATTACAACTCGATACTAGAACAAAATGTGACTCTATATGAATGCCTCTGGCGGTGTACCGGGATATGCAATGACTCAAGAGTGACATGTATAATTTTTTTTGCATGGTGGCTTTGCCACAAATACGATGTCAACTACATGATCATGCAAAAAGCAATATGACAATGATGAAGCATGTCATAATAAACGGAACGGTGGAAAGTTGCATGGCAATATATCTCGGAATGGCTATGGAAATGCCATAATAGGTAGGTGTGGTGGCTGTTTTGAGGAAGATATAAGGAGGTTTATGTGTGATAGAGCGTATCGTATCACGGGGTTTGGATGCACCGGCGAAGTTTGCACCAACTCTCAAGGTGAGAAAGGGCAATGCACGGTACCGTAGAGGCTAGCAATGATGGTAAGGTAAAAGTGCGTATAATCCATGGACTCAACATTAGTCATAAAGAACTCATATACTTATTGCAAAAGTTTTATTAGCCCTCGAAGCAAAGTACTACTACGCATGCTCCTAGGGGGGAGGTTGGTAGGAGTTAACCATCGCGCGCCCCCGACCTCCACACATAAGGAAGGCAATCAAAAGAGCACCCTATGCAATAAATTTGTCACACAACGGTTACCATACGTGCATGCTACGAGACTTGCAAACCCCAACACAAGTATTTCTTAAATTCACAATTACATCAACTGGCATGACTCTAATATTACCACCCTCGTATCTCAAAACAATTATTAAGCATCAAGTTCATCATAGTATTTAATTCACTTTTCATGATAGTTTTTCTTATACCCAACTTGGATGCCCACCATTCTAGGACCAATTTTATAACCATAGCAAATACCATGTTGTTCTAAAATACTCTCAAAATAGTATAAGTGAAGCATGAGAGACCAATAATTTCTACAAAATTAAATCACCACCGTGCTCTAAAAAGGTATAAGTGAAGCACTAGAGCAAAACTGCATAGCTCAAAAGATATAAGTGAAGCACATAGAGTATTCTAATAAATTCCGAATCATGTGAGTCTCTCCCAAAAGGTGTGTACAGCAAGGATGATTGTGGTAAACTAAAAATCAAAGACTCATATCATACAAGACGCTTCAAGAAAAACACATATCATGTGGTAAATAAAAATATAGCTCCAAGTAAAGTTACCGATAGACGAAGACGAAAGAGGGGATGCCTTCTGGGGCATCCCCAAGAATAGGCTTTTGGTTGTCCTTGAATATCTTGGGGTGCCATGGGCATCCCAAAGCTTAGGCTCTTGCCACTCCTTATTCCATAGTCCATCAAATCTTTACCCAAAACTTGAAAACTTCACAACACAAAACTCAACAGGAAATCTCATGAGCTCCGTTAGTGCAAGAAAGAAAAACCACCACTTAAGGTACTGTAATGAACTCATTCTTTATTTATATTGGTGTTAAACCTACTTTATTCCAACTTCTCTATGGTTCACACCCCCCGATACTAGCCATAGATGCATCAAAATAAGCAAACAACACACGAAAAACCGAATCTGTCAAAAACAGAACAGACTGTAGCAATCTGTAACTTTCGAATACTTCTGGAACTCCAAAAATCCTACAAAAATAGGAAGTCCTAGGTAATTTGTCTATTGATCTAGTTCAAAAAGAATCAACTCAAAAGCACGTTTCTGTGGTTTATTGAATTTTTTTCTCGTGAGCACAAAGTTTCTGTTTTTTAGCAGAATCAAATTAACTTTCACCCAAGATGATTCTATAGGTTCTACTTGGCACAAACACTAATTAAAACATAAAACCACATCTAACCAGAGGCTAGATGAATTATTTATTACTAAACAGGAATAAAAAGCAAGGAACAAAAATAAAATTGGGTTGCCTCCCAACAAGCGCTATCATTTAACGCCCCTAGCTAGGCAAAAAGCGAGAATAGATCTAAGTATTGCCATAATGATAAGATAAATCACGAATGCTCATCTCATATTCCCTATGTTCAGCAACAAGTTTTATTTGTGGCAAGCAAAAGTCATCAAAAGGGCTAAATTTAATGGGACAGGCGTCCCGAAGATCAAGCTCGGGAGGTATAGGATCCTCCCTTGGCCCCTCATATTGCATAACCAATTCATCATTGTAAGCATTCTTTTGGCAAAAAGTCATGAGCCTATACTCAAGAGAATATCCCAACTCATTGTTTCGAATGGCAAAATCATTATTAAGTTCAGAAATTCTATCAACTAGAACATTGGTGGGAACCTTTTTTCTAAGGTTTTCATTAAAAGCAACATAATCTAGAGATTGTAAACGCATTATGTCCTCTTGATTGAACAGGATGGCCTCTATGGGAGGGCGGCCGACATCTACCTTATAGTGAGAAAAAAATTTCTTTGGCCTCTTTTATTATAAATCTGAACTCATGGGCCAAAAATATAGTAGTTGCGCGCTTAACAGAAGAATGCTCAATATTGGAAAATTCTAGAAAAATTCTTTGAATGCAAGGATGCATATGCATAAACTGTCTTTCAAGTTCAACTATAAGCAAGGAAATAGCATCCGCAAGGCTATTGGTTCTATGTAGAATAGATCCACCCATAGCAGGTAAAGCACCGACACAAGTAAAGAAATCTTGAATGACCCCTTTTCCAATAATATTACCACTACCGTTTCGAAACTTTTTAGTATGTAAAACGTGTTGTTCTTCAACAGGATCAACAAAAGCATCAAATTTTCCCATGTTATTATTATTGTCCTTATCAACGATAACCTCCCCAATTTCAGACATAGTGGAAGAAAGGAAAGGGGAACAAACGGAAGAAAGACAAGCATAAAAGAGAGGGCGAATAAAATGGCAAAGGTGAAGTGGGGGAGAGGAAAACCAGAGGCAAATGGCAAATAATGTAATGCGAGGGAGATGAGTTTGTGATGGGTACTTGGTATGTCTTGACTTGAGCGAAGACCTCCCCAACAACGGCGCCATAAATCCTTCTTGCTACCTCTTGAGCATGCGTTGGTTTTTCCCTTGAAGAGGAAAGGGTGATGCAGCAAAGTAGCGTAAGTATTTCCCTCAGTTTTAAGAACCAAGGTATCAATCCAGTAGGAGGCTCCTCCCAAGTCCCACATGTCTACACAAACAAACAAGAACCTCGCAACCAACGCGATAAAGGGGTTGTCAATCCCTTCACGGCTGAGGGAGTCCTGGATAAAGGGGTATCCGGACAGCCGGACTATATACATCGTCCGGACTATGGAAGCATCAAGATACAAGACTCAAGGTTTCGGCTCGTGTCCGGATGGGACTCTCATTTGCGTGGAAGACAAGCTTGGCGATCCAGATATTATATTTCCTTCCTTGTAACCGACTCCATGTAAACCCTAACTCTCCAGTGTCTATATAAACCAGAGAGGATGGTCCTTAGAAGGCCGATCACAATTACATTCATACCATCATAGGCTAGCTCTTAGGGTTTAGCCTCTACGATCTCGTGGTAGATCTATTCTTGTATTCCACATATCTTCAATATTAATCAAGCATGAAGTAGGGTTTTACCTCCATCGAGAGGGCCCGAACCTGGGTAAACATTGTGTCCCTTGCTTCCTGTTACCATCAGCCTAAGACGCACAGATCGGGACCTCCTACCTGAGATCCACCGGTTTTGACACCGACATTGGTGCTTTCATTGAGAGTTCCTTTGTGTTGTCGCTTCGAGGCTTGATGGCGTCTTCAATCGTCAATGACACGGTCCAGGGTGAGACTCTTCTCCTCGGACAGATCTTTGTGTTCGGCGGCTTCGCACTGCGGGCCAATTCGCTTGGCCAATTGGAGCAGATCGACAGCTTCGCCCCTGGCTACCAGATCCGGTTCGGAAACTTGAACTACACGGCAGATGTCCGCGGAGATTTGATCTTTGACGGATTCGAGCCTGCGCCAGGAGCGCCGGGCAGCCACGACGAGCACGGCCTAGACCTGCTGTCGGATAGTGCCTGGGACATTCTCCCCGAGTCAGCCCTGGATCTAAATCCAGGGCAGGTTGTGTTGCCTACGGACGGAGGGCTGGACCCCGCCCCGCAGGCCGCACACTTATCGGCGGTGGAGCCGAACATGGGTCTCACCTTTCTGGAGGCCTGTAACCTTGGGGCCCCGGACTCATATCCGGTTGTTGGCCCTGGTCCGCTCACTCTCGAGCCAGCCGAGCTAGGCTGGGCTCCAGTAATGGAGTTTACCGCTGTGGACATCTTTCAGCACTCGCCCTTTGGCGACATGCTGAACTCATTGAAGTCTCTCTCTTTGTCAGGAGGCTCTGGGCCGAACTATGTCCAGCCCAAGTGGGAAGCAGGCGACGAAGGAATTCGGCACCCACCCACCACCCACTTCATTGCCACGATCGAAGAAATAACCGACGTGCTTGACTCCGAAGACATCGACGGTATGGACGATGATGTAGGAGAGGCTCCAGAATCCCTGGAGCGCGGGACTAGTACCTTGTCATATGATATATACATGGTAGATACGCGCAATAAGGACAGTAGTTCGGACGATAAAACACCCGAGCAAAAGCCAAAGAGGCGACGCAGACGCCGCTCAAAGTCCAGCAATGGCAAAAATAGCGACAAGAGCGCAAGAAGGGTTGATATACCCGCAAACTCCGAAAGCAATAATGACCACATGGACCCAGCGATGGAGCAGGACGAGCCAGGTCACGCCAAATCAAGTTCGGAGCAAATAAACGATCACAATAATCCGGCGGGACGAGCTCATGATGCCGCCCCAGAACAGGAAGACAGTCCGGCAACGATGCATTCATCATCCTGGACGAACAAGTGGAACGAGACAACCTCCACAGAAAGCTTATGGCCACCGCAAGAAGTCTAGAAAAGCAGAAGCAGCGGCTCAAGGCCGCACAAGAAAAGCTAATTCGCAGATGGAAGAAGGTGCTAGACACTGAAGAAAGATATGGCGATGACCGCCATACGAAAAGCTATCCGAAGCGCAACCTACTGCCAGAATTCGACGACGCGGCCGTTCCACCAAAAGAAAATTTGACCAAGAAACCAGACGTACCACCTCACAACCATAACAGAGCGGCCGCGGACACTGCGCATGATCCACGCGAGCATCCGGATAAAAAGACCGGTGCAGCCAGGTCCATATATGGATCTAGAAGACACACCCAGCATAGGACTATGGTCACCCAAACGCTCATAAAAGCCAGATACCAGTTCGGAATCAACCCCGGACACAACAACAGCCGACTACATGCCACAATGCGTCCAGATACAGAGGGGCTGCTCACCCCCTGTGCTTCACCGAAGAAGTACTGGACCATGAATTCCCACAAGGCTTTAAACCTGTGAACATAGAAGCATACGACGGCACAACAGACCCAGGGGTATGGATCGAGGATTTTATCCTACATATTCACATGGCTCGTGGGGATGACCTCCACGCCATCAAATACCTTCCCCTCAAGTTGAAGGGACCAGCTCGACACTAGTTAAAAAACCTCCCCGAAAACTCAATTGGGAGTTGGGGGGAACTCGAAGACGCTTTCAGGGCCAATTTTCAAGGGACTTATGTCCGGCCTCCGGATGCAGACGATCTAAGTCACATAATCCAACAGCCTGGAGAGTCCGCCCGCAAGCTTTGGAATAGATTCCTCACTAAGAAGAATTAAATTGTCGACTGTCCGGACATTGAATCCTTAGCGGCTTTCAAACACAGCATCCGTGACGAATGGCTCGCCCGACACCTTGGCCAAGAAAAGCCAAGGACAATGGCAGCCTTAACAAGCCTTATGACCTGCTTTTGCGCGGGTGAGGATAGCTGGTTGGCCCGTAAAGGCACCAGCGACCCTAGCACATCCGAACTAAGGGATGGCAACGGGAAGCCACGGCATAATAAAAACAAAGACCAAAATAAGGAAGAGAGCCCGGACAACACAACGATCAACGCCGGATTCACAGGCTCTCGACCTGATTAGCAAAAGAAGCCATTCAAAGGCAGTAAAGATGGACCGTCCGGTCTGAACAGAGTCCTGGATAGACTATGCCAAATTCATGGCACCCCGGAGAAACCTGTGAACCACACCCATAGAGAGTGCTGGGTCTTCAAGCAGGCCGACAAATTAAATGCCGAACACAAGGGGAGGGGCACACCAAGCAAAGAAGAGGATGAACCTCACCAGCCGAACACTGGGGTACAGAAAAAGTTCCCGCCAGAGGTTAAAACAGTAAACATGATCCACATGACTCACACATCCACGAGAGGGCACGAACGCGCGCCCATAGAAGCGCACGATGTAGAGCCCGTCGTACCCACGTCTCACTACTGGAAGTATCGTCCGATCTCTTTCGATCACATGGATGGCCGAACTACAATTAGGCGAGGAGGATCACAGGCCTTGGTGCTTGACCCAATAATCGATGGATACCGTCTCACCCATGTCCTCATGGACGGCGGTAGTGGTCTCAATTTAATATACGAGGACATTGTCCGCAGAATGGGGATAGACCTATCCAGAATTAAAAAAAACAACACCACCTTTGAAGGGGTGATACCAGGCGTTGCAGCCTGTGCCAGGGGCTCTGTCGTGCTGGAAGTAACATTCGCCCCCCCCAGGCAACTCCAGAAGCGAAGAGCTGCTCTTCAGTGTCGCACCTTTCCAAAGCAACTATCACGCATTGCTAGGAAGAACGGCCTTCGCCCGCTTCAACGCATTGCCGCACTATGGCCACCTTACACTCAAGATGCCCGGTCCCTGCAGCGTCATCACCGTTAGCGGAATCATAAAGCGCCCTTCACACGCAAAGGAATACGCGACGACCCTAGCGGCCGGACTATAAGCGGCCTCCAGTTTTAGAAAACATGATTGGTCATTACGACCACAGACATGGTTAGACGAGTCCGGTAGCCCGGATAAATTCAAACAGGGCACTGTATATGTAATCCCATAAGGGAAACCAGGGGCTGTCTATATTTAATGCAGCCCCACGCTTGGCTCGACCTTATTGGCAGGCCAACAGCTTACACTCTTATTATTAATCGCATACTTACGTTGCACCCTCCTACGAGTTTTTTTTACAGACAACGTTCGCGCGATACCCTTCCAGGATACGGCACAACGGAGACAAAGACGCAGACGTGCAGCAGGGCCCCGTGCAATATGTTTCTTTTTAGATTAAGCCCCTGTGTAAACCTTTTCTACTGCCTCTTGTTGTTTAACCATCCCATGGTTTCTATACCCATAGAGGATACTGCCATTTTGGCATTTGGCCACGGCAGACTAAATTGCACGTACCTAGAAATAAAGGGCTTAAAATAGGCTCTTGTCAGCCTATCTTCTTTTACAAAAGACCGAATACCCTCGGGAGTGTTCGGCGTCACGAGTTTGGTCGTATATGCATCAGCTCCAAATCATGTCTTTGGTCAAAATATTGGGTTTGCCCGGCTCCTGGGTTTGCCGCCTTACGTTCTGCTATCATCCGGCTAAGGCAGGCCAAAGGAGAACTACTGCGATTGTGCCCTGGTTATTCCGGATGAGCGCCCCAATAGAGAAAGCCAAAAGCTGATCGTCATGATACAGCGAGAGATTGTTCAACCACTCGAGGACTCACCGGAATCCCTAAAGATTCCTCCGCCTTAACGAAGGTCCGTTTCCCGGCTGTCGGTGTCAAAACCGGCGGATCTCGGGTAGGGGGTCCCGAACTATGCGTCTAGGCGGATGGTAACATGAGACAAGGGACACGATGTTTTTACCCAGGTTCGGGCCCTCTCGATGGAGGTAAAACCCTACTCCTGCTTGATTAATATTGATGATATGGGTAGTACAAGAGTTGATCTACCATGAGATCAGAGAGGCTAAACCCTAGAAGCTAGCCTATGGTATGATTGTTGTTCGTCCTACAGACTAAAACTCTCCGGTTTATATAGACACCGGAGAGGGCTAGGGTTACACAGAGTCGGTTACAATGGGAGGAGATCTTCATATCATATCGCCAAGCTTGCCTTCCACGCCAAGGAAAGTCCCATCCGGACACGGGACAAAGTCTTCAATCTTGTATCTTCATAGTCCGGGAGTCCGTCCAAAGATCATAGTCCGGCCATCCGGACACCCCCTAATCCAGGACTCCCTCAGTAGCCCCTGAACCAGGCTTCAATGACGACGAGTTGGGCGCGCAAATTGTCTTCGGCATTGCAAGGCGGGTTCCTCCTCCGAATACTTCATAGAAGATGTTGAACACAAGGATAGTGTCCGGCTCTGCAAAATAAGTTCCACATACCACCGCAGAGAGAATAATATCTGGACCAATCTAATTCTGCTGACGTATTCCGCAGCGTGACATCATGCCACGGCCAAGCCTTTATTCGAATCGTTTTACTGTTCCACCTCAGCATGTTTAGCGAGGCGGTTTCCTTGGCATGTCTTATCAAAGCAGAGATCGTGTCCCCTTATTCCGGGATTCTCAACAATACGGGCGTGGGTAACCCAACCGTGCCTTTTGGTATGACTCCCTAATTGAAAGCGAGTCCCAAACGGTTATGGGGAGGGCTCTTGGTATTCAACTCCTTTATAAAGAGACCAAGGCTCGACTCCTTTCTTTTCAATCCAATCGAATCCGCCCCTCGCCTTGAGTTCCAACACCCAAAGCTCTAGTTTTAGGCGCTTCAGATCTTCGACGATGTCCGGCTCCGACCTTCAAGGCCGGTGGATGCCTTCCTCCGTTACGGAAGAAGACATGCGAAAGCTGAGAGATGCCAGGTATCTAACCGGCGAAATCTCGCATAGGCTGCCTGCTCAAGGGCAGGCCATTCCCACTCCCCAGCCCAGTGAGAGCGTGGTGTTCACATATCACTTCCTTCGGGGGCTAGGCTTCCCAATTGATCCCTTCGTGAGGGGGCTATTGTTTTATTACGGGCTGGAATTCCACGACTTAGCTCCGGAGTCCATCCTCCAAATCTCATCATTCATTGTCGTGTGTGAGGCCTTCCTCCACATTACTCCTCACTTCGGATTGTGGCTTAGAACCTTCAAGGTGGAACCGAAGATGTTCGAGGGGCAGCACGCTGAGTAAGGAGGAGCTATCATAAGCAAGGTGGCCGACGCTCCATGGCCCGAGGGCTCTTTCCAAGAGGAGTTCGGCTTATGGCAACGGGACTGGTTTTACATCACAGCCCCCAGGGGCACCAAATGGGTGGTGCCACTGCTTTTCGCTCGGGTCCCCCACCACGGCGAGCATCATGGGTCAATGAAGGGCTTATCTGAGGGCCTTCCAAAGACGTGCCCCTACTGCAGGACCGCATTCGAGATCTCCTAGAAAGAGATATTAACTTGATCGTAGTGGCGCAAGTTATGCTGATTCACCGCATACTGCCTTGCAAACGCCGCCCTCTTCGCCTGTGGGAATTTAATCCGGAGGGACCGCGAGTCCTCCAACATTTTATGGGCGCGACGCCCGTGGAGATGTACAAATTTTTCTTCAGATCACAAGCAAGGTGTCCGGAATTGTCCGAGGACACAGGTCTGAGCTACAATCGCCCGGATGCTCAAGTAAGTAGCCCCGTATTTGGACACGCCATCCGTATTTTCATCATAACATTGCCTTTAACAGAGCTATCCTTTGAACATGAGTGGATAGCGAAGGCAAAGCTTATCAGGTGTCCAGCCCCCCTGCCCGAGACCGTGCCGGATCCCGTGTTAACCAGGATCCTGGAGATTATGCTTTCGGCAAAGGGCGAAGAGGGGAACCAAGGAGCTACCGCCTCCGCGAAGGAGGCTGCCAGGAAGGGATGAATCGAGAATTCCCCCAACCTGGGAAAGAAAAGGACTGCCTCTGAAGACCCGGAGGAGATGGCCTCGAAACGAGGGAAGAAATCTTCGCCAGAGGATCCGGCGTCGGAGAATGCCCCGGCCACATTGCGCCCTCAAGGGGATCAGCTCTCCTCCGAGCCGTAAGTAAAGAGAGGGGTTACAAAATGAGTGACATCCCTGTTTTATTTCTGGGGAAGATAACCGAAATATTACCTTGCAGTTCGGATCTCAACCCTTCTCAGCAGAGCTCGTCTTCAGGGGATCTTCGTCCGGAGATGATGGAGAGCGAAACGCCTCCCCTAGCTGCACCGTCTTACGAGGCAGGCGACCCCGAGGTGTCGTCCCGGAGGGTTTTTCCCAGTCCGGACCCTGAAAAAGGTCGTCCGGCTAGTCCGGCACCCTCTGGTGCGCGGTCGGAGGGGCTGAGGGATCTGCTCGGGCGAGCGTCCATCTCAGAAGAACACTGTATGTTGATGAACACGGTGATAGGAAGGATTTCATCCGCGGAAAGCGGATTGTACGAGGCCGCCAGGAGTTTACTGACAGGCTTTGAGGTACGTGAAAAGGTGTACCTTTTGGTAGAGCCGCATATATAAAATGCGCCCTGTATAAATGGTAGCCCCCGAGACTCTGTCTGTTGTCAAAAGTGACGGCACACAGAGGATCATAACCCCAGGTGTAACATGTCACCTTTTTATGAAGGTGGCGAGGCATTCGGTGGCTAGCCGGACTGATGAATCTGCCGAGCTAAAGCGGCAACTTGACGTGGCGAATGCCGACATCGCGCTTGTAAATAAGCGGCTAGACGAGGCACAAGGTATGCTCCACAGACATCTGATAAGAGGGGTTCGATGCTCGTGCCTTATAAGATATGTGCTTAATGTAGATGGTGCTGCTGCCGTGGAGAACCTTCGGGCGGAACTTGCCCGAGCCAAGGAGCAAGCAAGGAAAAGTGATGCGGCTGCCGTTAAGGCGGCTGAAGAGCTAAAAGCCGAACGGGCTGCTCACTGCCAGAGCAAGAAAGTGATAGCTGAGATGGCTGTAAAATTGAAGGATGCTGCCGGCCGCTGTGAATTTCTTGAACAAGAAGATAGGGTGGCTCAGAAGGACCTTGAGAAGATCACTGCCGAGGCCAGGGATACTTGCTCTGCAATGAGAGCTATGAAGGAGGAGCTACATCAGGTCGGAGATATCACGGCTGGAAAGCCCTATATGCTACGGATGAAGTTCAGGGATCCTAAGTATGCTCCGTTAGACCGGCAGTGGAGTGCGGAAAACACTTATCTGGATTTGGCAGCGAGTGCGGTAGACGCGACCGAACACTTCCGGGGTCGAGGTGACCATGAATTGGAAGAACTTTTTTGGTCGCAGTTCCACAATCCAGAACACCCACTTTCGGTATCCGACCGTTTGGCTGCCTGGGCGGAGCTGAACAGGTTATCCGGACTCGCCATGAGGTATGTTGCGAGTCGTCTGTGGCCGAAAGAGCCAGAGTCGAAGAGTTATTTTAGCTTGGTGCAGCAGTTCCTTGGTTCGGTGCCGCATGTTGATGCAATGAAGAGGTCAGCGTGCATAGAGGGTGCACAGATGGCTCTTGCCCGTGTCAAAACATACTGGGCGGATATGAAGGCCAGTGTTGTTGCATCCCGGGATTCGGACGAAAGCCGAGTACCTGCCAAGCACTACTTTGAGGAAGTTCTTCAGGGCACTTGTTTAATAGAGGCGCAGTGCTCGAAGGATGTTGTGTTCAAATAGCATGTGCTATTGTAAAACGAATATTTTGATAGAATATAAAAGCTTTTTATACTTGTGCTTGCAAGGATTATAATGCCTCCTGTGCGGCCGTTAATGTATATGTGTATATAACCTGAAAGATGGCAGTCGTTGGCTTCAGCCCCCACGCATATAATGCGGGGGTGTTCGCAAAAAGGTGCCTTTTCACACTTAATCCAACGTCTTGGTCCTATAAAGGAGGTGATAGCGCAGCGAACTAGGCAGCCGGACTATAATGCTTTATCACTTTCACTTAGCCATAGGAGTTTGACAGTAGGGCTACTTAATAGCCCCTAGGGGCACCGCGCTCGCCCGAATTCGGGGCGCGTGTGTGCCTGCCCGGGAAGCGGCCCTTCGTTAATGCGGAGGAATCCTAAAGATTCCGAGAGTCATCGAGTGGTTGACCAGTCTCTCGCTATATCATGACAGTCAGTTTTCGGCTTTCTCTACTGAGGTGCTCGCCTGGCCGAACCGGGGCACAATCGTAGTAGTTCTCCTGGTGCTGCCTTAGCCGATAGAGCGGAACGTAAGGCAGCAAAACACAGGAGCCGGGGAAACCCAACATTTGACCAAAGACATGATTCGGAGCTGATGCATATAAGGCCAAACTCGCGACGCCGAACACTCCCTAAGGTATTCGGTCTTTATGAAAATGGGCTGAACAAAAGCCCTTGGTAAGAAGCCCCTGGTGCCCAGGAACACACAAAATTTTGGCGTGGCCACATGCCAAGACGCCAGCCTCCTCCTCGGTTATAGCGAAAACCGGGGGATGTTATCAACACGAGACAGTAAAAAAGGTTTACGCAGGGTCTTAATCTGAAAAGAATCCTTAAAACGGGCCCCTACTGCACGTCTGCGCCTGTGTCTCCGTTGTGCCGTATCTTGGACGGGCGTAGCACGGTGTTCTTCTGTGAAAGAGAGGAACTTAGTAAAAAATAATCGTGCGAGAAATTTAAAATAAACAAAATATAATACTGATACTTGAGTAAAATTGAGCCGTATTGTCTCCTGATGTAAACACGCGGAGCCCCTTGTACAGGGTTATACGGCTATTAAGCCTTTGTATGGACTCGTCGAGCCGTGTCCGGGGTAGTAAAGCTGGATTAGTGTTCGGCTCTCAAGGCGGCCGCACCATTATCCGTACTTCGGGGATCAATTGATATTTCCCTTTAATGAGATGATGCCTCATGGACCGGGCATTTTGAGTGTAAGGGATGCGTAATACGGTATTGCGTTAAAGCGGGCGAAAGTTTCACGTCCCAGTAGCGCTTGATAGTGACTTATGAATGGGGGATGTGGAAGGTTAGCTTTTCGCTTCAGATGTTGTCGGGTGAGCCGAACAGGACTTCTAACGAAAGGGAACCCATACTCTGGGTACCTGAGCCCTTGCCCGGGCGAATTATTGCTGGGTTTACCCCCAGTTTGCGGATTGTGTCCTGATATAACAGGTTTAGGTCACTGCCGCCGTCCATTAGGACTTGTGTAAATTGGAGTCCGTCAATAATCGGATCCAAGACCAAGGCAGTCCAGCCTGCGTTCCGGATACCTCTGGAGTAATCCTGATGATCGAAGGTGATTGGTTGTAACAACCAGTGGCGGTGCTCCTTTGGGGCAGGCCGTATGGCGCGTATCTTCGTAGGCGCTGTTCTGTTTTTCCCTTTTGTCACCTAAAGTGAATTTACTGTTTTGACTTCTTGTGGGAACTTCTTTTGTTCTCCAGTGTTCTGCTTGTGGGGTGCGTCGTCATCCTCGCTTGGTGTGTCGAGCCCCTTGTGTTCGGCGTTGAGTTTGCCAGACTGCTTGAAGACCCAACAATCTCTGTGGGTGTGGTTTGCAGGTCTCCCGGGAGTACTGTGAATTTGACATATTTTGTCCAAGATTTTGTTGAGGTTAGATAGCTCGTCCCTGTCATCTTTGGGGGGCGGCTTTTTCTGATTTTGCCGGGATCTTTTGAATCTAGCGTTGACTACCGTGCTCATCGGGCTGTTATCCTTGATCCGGTGCTGTTCTTTGTTACGACGCGGTTTCTCGTTTCCATCTCTGAGTTCGGATGTACTCGGGTCGCTAGTCCTGCTTCTTGCCAACTAGCTATCTTCTCCTGCACAAAAGCGGGTCATGAGGCTTGTTAATGCGGCCATTGTTCTTGGCTTTTCTTGGCCGAGGTGTCTGGCGAGCCATTTGTCTCGGATGCTATGTTTGAAGGCTGCTAGGGCCTCGGCGTCCGGACAGTCGACTATCTGATTCTTTTTAGTAAGAAATCTGTTCCAGAGTTTCTGGGCTGACTCTCCGGGCTACTGAGTTATATGACTCAGATCATCTGCATCCAGAGGTCGGACATAGGTCCCTTGAAAATTTGCCCGGAAAGCATCCTCGAGCGCTTCCCAACTTCCCATGGTGTTTTCGGGAAGGCTTTTAAGCCAATGCCGGGCTGGCCCTTTGAGCTTAAGGGGTAAGTATTTTATGGCGTGAAGGTCATCTCCTCTGGCCATGTGTATGTGGAGGATATAGTCCTTGATCCAGACCCTAGGGTCTGTTGTTCCGTCGTATGCTTCTATGTTTACGGGCTTGAATCCCACAGGAAATTCATGATCCAGTACCTCATCAATAAAACATAGGGGATTTGCGGTGCCCCTGTATGTAGGTGTGCCGCGATGTTCGGATATTTTTTTGCATTGCATTGCTCAATGGAGCTTGCTTTCTTGGCCCATAGATGGATCTGGTTGGAACGGTTGTTTGATGCGAGTCTTTGGGCGGATCGCGTGCCGTATTGAGTGCGGCGCCCTTTGTCGCTTGAGATTGATCGTGAGGTCGTCTATCCGACCTGGTGGCTTCCTTGTTTTTTGACTGTGGGGGCTCTAAGGCCTCTTCGTCAAATTCCGGTAGTAATTTCCGCTTCGGATAGCTCTTTGTGTGATGACTGTTGCCGTACTTGTGTGCGGTATTGAGTACTTTTCCCCCATCCGATTCTGAGTGCATCTTCCGCTGTTTTGAGCTTCCGCTTCTGCTTTTTCAGGCTACGTGCAGTGGCAACGAGCCTTTGGTGGAGGTTCTGGTGTTCCAGCAACTTGTCCGGCGTGAGGTCGTCCGGACTATTCTCTTTCCCGGGGACGGCTTGTTCGGTTTGTCCGCCCTGTTTGGACGGTTGCTTGATGGCATGTTCGTCTTCCGTTGATTTGCCCTGCTCTATGGCTGGGTCTCTGTCGAGGTGGGGCTTGGCGCGGTGATTACGCCGCCGCTTTGATTATTTTTTGAGGGAACGATCCCTGGTTGCGCCCTTTTGATCCTCGTCGTTGCTTCTTTTAGGTGTGTCCACCATGTATACATCGTGTGATGAGGTGGTTGTCCGGTGCTCTATAGGCGCTGGTTCTTGGTCGTCTCCTTCATCGGCGTCCATACCATCGATGTCTTCGGAGTCGAAGTCGAGCATGTCGGTTAGATCGTCGACAGTGGCTACAAAGTGGGTGGTGGGTGGGTTTCGAATTTCTTCGTCGTCCGCATCCCAACCATGCTGACCATAGTCCGGCCAGGGCTCTCCTGACAAAGAGAGAGACTTTAGTGAGTTCAGGATATCGCCAAAGGGCGAGTGCTGAAAGACGTACGCGGCGGTGAACTCCATGATCGGAGCCCAATCGGGTTCGATCGGAAGGGGTGCGGAAGATTCGGAGTCCGGAACGGAGTCCGGCACCTTGGAGTCACGGGCCTTGCAAAGGACTAGGCTGGTATTCGGCTCTATCGCCATAGAGATTGCGGCTCCTGGGGCGGCGTCCAACCGACCGTCCCCGACTGGCGCAGTCGGCTCCGAGCTAATGGTCGGACCGGGCACCTAAGCGGCGCTCGGGGCACTGTCCGGCGGCAGAGCAAGATCATGTCCATCGTGACAATGCGGCGCGCTTGGCTGTGGCTCGAATCCGTCGAAGGTTAAGTCCCCGCGGATGTCGGCCGTGTAGTTTAGGCTTCCAAACCTGACCAGATGGCCAGGGGCGTAGCTTTCGATCTGCTCCAGATGGCCAAGCGAATTGGCCCGCAGTGCGAAGCCGCCGAATACGAAGATCTGTCCGGGGAGAAAAGTCTCACCGTGGACCGCGTCGTGGTTGACGATCAAAGAAGCCATCAGGCCTAAGGGTGACGACACAAAGGAACTCTCAATGGAAGCACCAATGTCGGTGTCAAAACCGGCGGATCTCGGGTAGGGGGTCCCGAACTGTGCGTCTAGGCGGATGGTAACAGGAGACAAGGTACACGATGTTTTTACCCAGGTTCGGGCCCTCTCGATGGAGGTAAAACCCTACTCCTGCTTGATTAATATTGATGATATGGGTAGTACAAGAGTTGATCTACCACGAGATCAGAGAGGCTAAACCCTAGAAGCTAGCCTATGGTATGATTGTTGTTCGTCCTACGGACTAAAACTCTCCGGTTTATATAGACACCGGAGAGGGCTAGGGTTACACATCGTCGGTTACAATGGGAAGAGATCTTCATATCATATCACCAAGCTTGCCTTCCATGCCAAGGAAAGTCCCATCCGAACACGGGACGAAGTCTTCAATCTTGTATCTTCATAGTCCGGGAGTCCGGCCAAAGGTCATAGTCCGGCCATCCGGACACCCCCTAATCCAGGACTCCCTCACCGGCCATGTACACACGCGCCCGTATTCGGATGCACGTGGAGGTACCAGGGGCTACATAGTAGCCCCACCATTAGACTCCCATGGCTAAGCGGAAGTGTTACAACTATATAGTCCGGTTGCCTAGTTCGGCGTGCGATAACCTCCTTAACGGACCAAGACGTTGGATCAAGTGTGATTATGCATATTTTTTCGCCAACACCCCCGCATTGTCCGCCAGGGGGCTGAAGCCAACGACTGCTATCTTTCAGACTACTTATACATATAAGAATAGCCGTAAAGGGAGGACAATCATACTTCCGGGCAAAAGTATAAACACAGCTTCATAATTAAACTAAACATTGTTTTCTACAATGATTCGACTTATCACTCGAATAAAACACTCTTCAAGCACTGCGCCTCTATCAGGCGGGCACCTTCTGTGACTTGCGCTAAGTAGTGCTCGGCCAGATGTTGGCCTCCCGCCGGATCCTGGCTCGCTATTACAGTGGCCTCCATATCCGTCCAGTAGGCTTTAACGCGGGCTAGAGCCATCCGCGTACCTTCTATGCACGCCGACCTTCTCAGGGCGTCAATCCGGGACACGGCTCCAAGGAATTGTTGCACCAAACCAAAGTAGCTGTCCGGCTTAGGCCCCTTCCACTACTAGGGAAAAGCCTAGCAGCAGCACGGGTTTTGGGCCTATTAGTAGCGCGGGGGCCGGTGCTACTAATAAGGCGCTACAGCTAACGTATAGCAGTAGCGCAGGTGCCACCCGCGCTACTACTACGTCCGTTAGTAGTAGCGTGGGTAAAAATCCGTGCTACTACTAATCTCTAGTCTCTGATTTTTTTTGAATTTTTTTGAATTTTTTTCCTAATTTTCAAATTTCTGAATTATTTTAACCTCCAATCTCTAATCACCCCTCATCGCTGCTCAATTTAATCTCTAATCACCCCTCATCATTCCAAATCATCTAACTTCCCAGACGATCACCCATCCTCTCACTACTCCAGCCTGAGCACGCTTAACTTCCGGGTTCTATTCTCCCTCGTTTCCAAGTCTGCACTTGTTGTTTTCGTGACAATAGTAAGACGTCAATCCTATTAACCTCAAGAATTTAGCTTGAGCATGAAGTCACACATTTCACTGTTTGAGTTTGAAACTATTGTTCTAAAAAATAACACTAATATTTAGTAACACTAATATTTCTTGAATAATTAGTTTGACCATTGTTTGACCACAGTTTGACCATAGTTTGACCAGATTTGATCAAAATTCAAAAAAACTGAAATAATTATTTAGTAACACTAATATTCTTGAATAAATAGTTTGACCAGATTTAACAAAAATTAAAAAAAACTGATTTTTTTGAATTTTTTGCCTCCAGATCTTAAAAGCCCCGTAACTTTTTTTCTGTTAGGTTTTTGAGGATTTTGAAAATGTTTAACGGGGTTCCCCCTCTTAACTTCGGATGTAACTTTTCGAGTAGATGATTTTTCATATAAAAAACGTTTTCATTCGTGTTAGTATGCAAAAGTTTTGCCCATTTTTACAAATTCTCGAGAGATTTTGCAAATAAAGTCGAAATTCATATTTGCAAATTTTCCCAACAACTAGACCACATATCACATGGGAAACTTATTTTCTTTTATTTTTTTGACATTTTAATCATTTTCTTTTATTTTTTTTAAAACTAAAAAGGTGATCCACCGGGGGGGGTAGAGTTTGAAACCCAGTATT
Source organism: Triticum dicoccoides (assembly GCF_002162155.2). Lineage (NCBI taxonomy): Eukaryota > Viridiplantae > Streptophyta > Magnoliopsida > Poales > Poaceae > Triticum > Triticum dicoccoides. Next base: position 794,139,487 of record NC_041383.1, on the reverse strand, counting down.
TAGTAGTAGCGCGGGTTTTTATCCCTCGCTACTACTATGGCATGTCCCCGAGGGGCATGGTTGAGACCGATTAGTAGTAGCGAGGGGTAAAAACTTAGTAGTAGCGCGGGTTTATAACCATCGTACTACTATGGCATGGTCCAGGGGCACGGTAGAGACCACTTAGTAGTAGCGAGGGTTAAAAACCAACGCTACTGCTATCAACTTAGTAGTAGCGAGGGTTAAAAACCCGCGCTACTACTATGGCATGTCACGGGGGGCACGGTAGAGACCGCTTAGTAGTAGCGAGGGGTAAAAACCCGCGCTACTGCTATCAACTTAGTAGTAGCGAGGTTTAAAAACCTGCACTACTAGTAAGTAGCAGTAGCGAGGGTTTTTAACCCTCGCTACTAGTAAGCGGCTGTGTATAAGCTTTTCCCTAGTAGTGTTCGGCCAAAGATGGTCTATTACAGACCGCATTGCAAGTCCGGACAGCCTGTGGAGCTCCGCCATAGCAGCCACCTTCTCATTCAGTGGCAGCGGGCGAGTGGGAGCATTAAACTGCGACCAGAAAAGCTTCTCCACTTCTTCATTGCCTTGACCCTCGAAGAAATAGACAGCGTCAGCTGTACTATTCGCCAAGTCTGCATATGCGTCCGCAGGACTCATGCGACCCGCCAGGGGAGCATACTTCGGATCCAAGAACTTCATCCGCAGTAAGTACGAGCCCCCAGCCACGATTTTGTCAGCTTGTTGGAGCTCCTCCCGCATACTCCGGATCTCGGTCCGCATCTCCTTGGTGGCATTACGCGCCTTGTCCAGCTCGGCCGAACTAGCCTTATTCTCCTTTTCACGGAGTGCGTACCGGTTGGCGGCATTTTTTAACTCTTCAGCCATTTCGGCTATCTTTTCCTCGCTTCGGCGACGAGCAGCCTGTTCGACTCTCAATTCTTCGGCCGCCTTTAGGGCAGCCGCGTTGCTAACCCAAGCTTGTTCCTTGGCTTGGGAAAGTTCTGCCCTCAGGGCCTCCACGGCAGCAACACCATCTGCAGTGCCAACATATTGAATTAATATTATGCCTCTTTGGCATTTTCCTATACATTATAATAAAAACCAAGTACATACCCTGGGACTCCTCAAGCCGTTTATTCACCAGCGTGATATCGGCATCGATGGATCCGATTTGCCTCCTTAGCTCGGCAACTTCAACAGACTGGTCGGCTGCCGGATCCTTGTATACCTGCGCATATGTACGGCGCAGCCATAAGTATATGATCCCCCGTTTGCCGCCTATGGCGGGCAACCAGAGTCTCAGGGGCTACTATCTATAGGGAGCACACCTAGCGCATGCTTCATAACCAAAAAGTTGTGCATTTTTTCACTACATACCTCAAAGCCTTTAAGCAGGCTTGTAAATGCCTCATTCAAGCCGCTAGTAGCGGATGAAATCTTCGTGAGCACCGTGCTCATTAAAGAGCGGTGCTCCTCCGAGAGCGCGGCTTGCTCCAGATGGCCCGTCAGTACGTCCGGTCGGACACTAAACTACGCCGGACCCTTCTCATCGCACCCCGTGGGAGCCAAATGCTCCGGGCTCAGGGCGGCTGACGTACTAGCCCCCGGCTTCGGTATATCCGGACTCCTCCGTGACGATACCTCCGTGTCGCCCGCCTCATGAGGCGGAGAGTTGGGTGGGGTTTCACTCTCCATCATTTCCGGATGAAGGTCCCCCAAAGACGAACTCTGTTGAGAAGAGCTGCTCGCCGGACTACAAAAAACGAAGTCCTGGTTATGGATCTCAGAGTAACATCTCACCTTCAAATTAATGAATGACTTACGGCTCGTTGGAGGGCTGGCCCGTTGGTGGGCATGACGTGGTGAGGGTGCCCGTCGCGGCAGAGCCCCTTGGTGATGTTTTCTTCCCTTGCTTGGGCGTCTCCGCCTCCAAATCTTCGGAGGCGGCCCTCTTCTTCGTGCTGGGGAGGAGGCTTCGACCTTCCCTTCCCGACTATCCTCCATAGGAGGGTTAGCGATTTTCCGGGTCTGGATGCGCAGCGCGTGAAGTTCAGCTTCACTGCCCTTTCCTTCGTCCTTCTTTGAAGGGATTTTGCTGAGCGCCCGGTCCAGCATCTTTGCAGTGGTGGGACCAGGTGAGCCTTCAGGAAGTGGTGCCGGACACCTGATTCTCTTCGCCTTGTCAAGCCGTTCCTGGCCGCGGAGGGAGTGTTAGAATAATAATCATGATAAATATAAATGAAGTGTCCGGCTTTAAGGTTACTTACTTGGGAATCTAGGCGATTGCAGCTTAGGCCCGCAGCCTCGGTCGTGTACGAACACTTTGCTTGTGGTCCGAAGAATAATTTACACATTCCTTCGAGCATCAGGCCGAAGAAGTGCTTAATAGTCCGTGGACCTTCCGGATTATACTCCCACATACGGAGAGGCCGATGTTTGCACGGCAATATCCGCCGGACTAGCATTACTTGAATTATGCTGACAAGATTTATGTCCCTCCAAATAAGATCCCGGATGCGATTCTGTAGTTCTGGTACATCGCCAGCAGGCCCATAACTCCGTCCCACATCGGTCCAAGATGCCAACTGTGATGGAGGGCCTGAGTGGAACTTGGGGGCAGCTACCCACTTTGTGCCTCTTGGAGCAGTGACATAGAACCATCTCCGTTGCCATACGTCAGATGCTTCCAGAAAAGAACCCTGTGGCCATGGGGCATCAGCGTTCCTGCTTATTATGGCGCCTCCGCACTCCGCATGTCGCCCCTCGATCAACTTCGGCTTAACATTGACGGTCTTTAGCCACAAGCCGAAGTGTGGGTTGACGTGATGAAAAGCCTCGCACACAATCTGGGGCCAGATCATGGAAATCCAAGCCATAATAGAACATGAGCCCCCTCACAAAGGGGTCGAGGGTGAGGCCTAGGCCTCAGAGGAAGTGAGGAGTAAACACGACGATCTCATTGGGCTCCGGCGTGGGGATGACTTGCCCCGGAGCAAGAAGCCTGTGCTGGATATTGGCAGTCAAGTATCCGACCTCCCTAAGCTTCGCAATATCCTCCTCCTGAATCAAGGAGGCCACCCACCGGCCTGCTGCGTCGGATCCGGACATACTGGAGGATCTGGGGTGTTGGAGCTGAGGTTCTGAGCGATGGAGCTCGAGGTGCTAGAAGGAGCAGGAGAGGTGGAAACGAGGCATAAGCCTCGACCCCTTTATAAAAGGGATGAATACCAAGAGTCCTCAGCGTGACCGCTTGAGACTTATCTAAAAAACACGGAATTATACCAACAATCGCTGTGGGGTTGCATATGCCCATATTGATGAAAGATCCCATATTAAGAGGGACACGATCTCCGCTTTGGCAGGACGTGCCGATAAAACCGCCTCGCAACGCGAGTGGAGGTGGAGCGGGAAACACTGGTTCGTGTTGGACCAGGTCACGATGCAAGGGCACGACGTACGAAGATTGCCCGCAAAACGGAATTATGCTGGGGATGTGTGAAGATCATCTCGCAGATTCGGACACAACCTATGTGTTCGATAATCACCTTGGAGTATTTGGAGGAGGAACCCGCCTTGCAATGCGGAAGACAAGACTGCGCGCCGGACTCATCGTCATTGAAGCCTGGTTCAAGGGCTACTGAGGGAGTCCTGGATAAAGGGGTATCCGGACAGCCGGACTATATACATCATCCGGACTATGGAAGCGTCAAGATACAAGACTCAAGTCTTCGGCTCGTGTCCGGATGGGACTCTCCTTTGTGTGGAAGACAAGCTTGGCGATCTGGATATTATATTTCCTTCCTTGTAACTAACTCCATGTAAACCCTAACTCTCCAGTGTCTATATAAACCGGAGAGGATTGTCCTTAGAAGGCCGATCACAATTACAATCATACCATCATAGGCTAGCTCTTAGGATTTAGCCTCTATGATCTCGTGGTAGATCTACTCTTGTATTCCACATATATTCATTATTAATCAAGCAGGAAGTAGGGTTTTACCTCCATCGAGAGGGCCCGAACCTGGGTAAACATTGTGTCCCTTGCTTCCTGGTACCATCGGCCTAAGACGCACAGATCGGGACCCCCTACCCGAGATCCGCCGGTTTTGACACCGACAACGGCCACTTGCGAAAGTGAGATCTGATAGAGATAGTATGATAAGATAAATATTTTTGGTATTTTTATGATATAGATTGAAACATAAATATTGCAAAGTCAAGTAGATTGGAAACTTATATGATAGAGAATAGACCCGGGGGCCATAGGTTTCACTAGTGGCTTCTCTCAAGATAGCATAAGTATTATGGTGGGTTAACAAATTACTGTCGAGCAATTGATAGAAAAGTGCATAGTTATGAGAATATCTAGGCATGATCATGTATATAGGCATCATGTCCGCAACAAGTAGACCGAAACGATTCTGCATCTACTACTATTACTCCACACATCGACCGACTCCTGCCTGCATCTAGAGTATTAAGTTCATAAGAAGAGAGTAACGCATTAAGCAAGATGACATGATGTAGAGGGATAAACTCGAGAGATGTGATATAAACCCTATATTTTTATCCTCGATGGCAACAATACAATACGTGCCTTGCTGCCCCTGCTGTCACTGGGAAAGGACACCGCAAGATTGAACCCAAAGCTAAGCACTTCTCCCATTGCAAGAAAGATCAATCTAGTAGGCCAAACCAAACTGATAATTCGAAGAGACTTGCAAAGATAACCAATCATACATAAAAGAATTCAGAGGAGATTCAAATATTTCTCATAGATAAACTTGATCATAAACCCACAATTCATCGGATCTCGACAAACACACCGCAAAAAGAGTTACATCAAATAGATCTCCAAGAAGATCGAGGAGAACTTTGTATTGAGATTCAAAGAGAGAGAAGAAGCCATCTAGCTAATAACTATGGACCTGAAGGTCTATGGTAAACTACTCACAACTCATCGGAGAGGCCTTGGTGATGATGGGGAGGCCCTCCACGGTCGATTCCCCCTTCGGCGGAGCGTCGGCGAAGGCTCCAAGATGGGATCTCGCGGATACAGAAGGTTGCGGCGGTGGAAATAGTTTTTCGTGGTGCTCCTGGATGGTTTCAGGGTACAAAGATATATATAGGCGAAGGAGGTAGGTCAGGGGAGCCACGAGGAGCCCATGAGACAGGGGGGTGCGCCCACCCCCTTAGGGCGCGCCGGCCACCGACATGGCCGCCTCGACTGCTTCTTGACGTCCACTCCAAGTTTCCTAGATTGCGTTTGTTCCAAAAAGATCGCTCCCAAAGGTTTCATTCCATTTGGACTCTGTTTGATATTCCTTTTCTGCGAAATACCGAAATAGGCAAAAAAATAGCAATTCGGGCCGGGCCTCCGGTTAGTAGGTTAGTCCCAAAAATGATATAAAAGTGTAAAGTAAAGCCCATAAACATCCAAAACATGTAATATAATAGCATGGAACAATAAAAAATTATAGATACGTTGGATACGTATCAACAGCTACGCCCCTGGCCATCAGGTCAGGTTTGGAAGCTTGAACTACACCGCTGACATCCACGGAGACTTGATCTTTGACGGATTCGAGCCCACGACAGCTGCACCCTGCCGCCATGATGAACATGACCTAAATCTGCCATCAGATTGTGCGTAGGAGATAGCGCCTGTAACCACTCTGGCCCTAGATCCGGTGTAGATCGCGCCATCTGAGGACGAGAGGCTGGACCCCGCCACGGAAACCGCTGACTCAATGGTGTTAGAGCCGAACATAGATCTGACCTCCAACGAGGCTTGTGTCATCGAAACTTCGGACTCGTCTCCGCCATAAGTCCCGAACCGCGTGTATCCGCCCCCATCGAATCCGACTGGGCGCCGATCTTGGAGTTCAGCTCCGCGGATATCTTCCAACACTCACCCCTAGGTGATGTGTTAAACTCATTGATATATCTCTCCCTGTCAGGAGATTCTGGGCCGAACTATGTCCGACTTGAGTAGGAAGCGGATGACGAAGAACTTCATTACCCACCCACCACCCACTTGATAGCCACTGTGGACGACTTGAACGACATGCTTGATTTCGACTCCGAAGACATCGACGGTATGGACGACGATGCGGGAGAAGAACATGAACCACCGCCCACAGGGCGCTGGACAGCCACCTCCTCATATGACATATACATGGTGGATACACCAAAAGAAGATAATGGCGATGACAAAAAGGATTCAGTTGAGGACAAACCTCCGGAGAAGCAGCCAAAGCACCGACATCAGCGGCACCGCTCTAAACCACGCCATGGTAAAAACAGCGATACCGGCACAGAGACATTAGCACTCTGGACGATGCCGAAGACAATGACGACCCCGCCCAGCCAAGTTTTGAACAGGCCGAACGGGAAGACGGGCGAGCCAGCCCTGATAAATAGACCATGAATGAAGACTCGGAGGACAGTAATTACATGCCCCTCTCCGAGGATGAGGTGAGCCTCGGTGACGGTGTCCTGGACTAGGGTGTACTCAACGCGTCGTCTCCCGACCAGTTGGATTGGGCCGAGGACCCCCATGGCCGTATACTCATGGGCCAGTCCGGATAGCTTCCGCATACAAGGAAGAATCCACAAGACTTGGCGATCAAGACAAGGACTCCTCCCCCACCGGCGCATTCGGCTAGGAATCTTGTTATCCTAGGCCTCTGGTGCATTATATAAGCCAAGTGTTGGGGATATAACTACTTGTGTAAGCCGCCCAGGAGGGGTCAGGTTATTCAAAGAGGATTCACCAGAGAGAAGCCCAAGACCAAGGCATGAAGATGGCGGTTCATAGAAAGCTTAAGGCCCACAGGCGACTTAAGGCCCGTTGTAATAAACCGCTGCTATAATATTACTTGTATCATAAGGTAGACTTAACTAGTCACCGAGCCGGACATTGTTTATAAGCCGGCCGGGACTCTGTAGGCCGCAGGGCGTCCACCAGTGTATATAAGGGGACGACCCGCTGGCGGCTTAGGGCAAGAAACAATTGATCGAGAGCCAGGCATAGCGTATCTCGCTCCCTGGTCATCGAAACATCAATACCAACCCAACTAGACGTAGGCCTTACCTTCACCGTAAGGGGCCGAACTAGTATAAAACCCCTCGTGTCCTTTGTCCCGATTAACCTCTTCAAGCTTCCTAGCTGTGATGGCTCCACAACTAAGTCCTTTCACGAGGACATCTGACGTGACAATTCCACAATAGTTGGCGCCCATCGTGGGGCCAACACACGGTGGATTTGAGTTCTTGAAGGGGAACTTCGAAGGGCTCAAGGGATACATAGTAGGCCGGATGACCAAGAGTTGTCACGGCAAGATCTACATCGACGACGAAGGCTAGGGCCCCGACGCCGGCTCAATTGAGTACGGGTACCGGGTCCCCTTCGGAGGGACACACGTCTTCATCGGCCGGATTGCTGAGCCGGGGCCTGAGCCGGACAACTGCACCGACCTCGTCGAGACGGCTCAGCGTGCAAAGCCCGCCCGAGCTCAACCCGGCATGAAGCGTGTCTTTGTGGGCTACATCCACGGAGAAGAGCTTTCTGGAGGACCCGAAGATGGTGGTGAGATGGCCGTCTACTCTGATGGTGATTCGTCCGCCGGTTAAACAGATTCTCTGTATCAAGTTCAAGATGGTGTGCTCGGGTGCTGTTCCGATGGCTTTAGTATTCCAGACCCCTGTGAGTCGCCAAATTGGGCAGGAGTCTTTATGGCTGGGACTCAACCCGGACAAAACTCTACAGCTGCGACTGCAATTACTTCCGGGTTAGGAGCGGCCGGGGCAGGAGGCCCTGTGCGCCCGCCGGCTCAAGTGCTGATAGACCTCATGGACAAGCTTACGGCCCTGTTAACCTCCACGGTTATCCCTGCGAACAAAGATGAGCATGACGCGGAGGTAGCACGAGTACGTATGGAGATAGCTCAGGCCAAGGAGGCCTTAGCAGCTGAGAATACTAGACTAGCTACAGAGCGGGCGGCTCTCGACGCCCGGGCACAGCGGTTGAAGTCAGAGGCTTACCAGCTCACAATGAGTTTAAATGCGTCCAATGAGGTAATTAGGAGGAGACACCAGAAGACCCAATCCCGGTTACCTCCGAATTACGACCCTAGGGTTCTTTTTGCTACACTCGGAGCCAGCCCAAGTAACCCGCCCGATGCTAATCAGTTCATGACATCTTGAGCAGGAGGACCGGCTCAGCGTCAGGAGATGCCACCTCCTCATATGAGCATGGCGCCGCCGCGTTATGTGCTGATACCGGAGGGTCACTTTTCCAACCCCATGGAGAACTTAATCGCAGCATCAGCGCGTCTGGCGGCTTTCCCAGTGGATGGTGATGATTCAATAGCAGTGGAGACCCGGAGAATCAGGAAACTTGTCCAGACGGCCCTGACTCAGCAAGAGACCTATTCTTACAGCCGGGATAGGATTCATTCAGCTCCTCCGCCTTGGTTAGCACCGCCTCATCAGAACCGGAGTCCGAGTTACAACAGGCACATGGAGTCTGAAACTTTGTCAAGCAACGTCCAGCACCGCGACCAACATGGTGGCTATAACCCGGTGCCGGACCGAGTACGTCAGGAGAACGAGCGGGCGGCTCAGCTGGCGGCTCAACAGGAGGCATGACAGAATGTTATAGAGTATCCAACGACTTCCACCGGGATGGGAGTAGCCACCAGAACCGGTGGTCTTTCTTGTTTGATACCGGCTTTGCGTAACGTGCGCCTGTCCAAGGACTTCAAAGGACCTCAAAAGGTGCCGAATTACATGGCCGACTCACAGCCTGAAGCATGTATCGAGAGTTATGAGATGGCCATGGAACTGTTGGAGGTTAGTGACGCGGCAATGGCTAAATATTTCACCATGATGTTAGATGAAACAGCCCGGTCTTGGTTTAAAGGCTTACCACCAGATTCCATTGGTTCGTGGGAAGAGCTAAAAGCCCGGTTCATTCAGAACTTCAAAGACACTTGTAAGCAGTCTATGACGATAGTGGACTTGACAAATTGTAAGCAGGGGGAAGGTGAATCTACCACCCATTGGGTACGCCGGGTCAAGGAGATAATTCATTCATCTGATAAGATGGATGCCGGATCTGCAGTCCTTATATTGGAAAAGAATTGCAGCTTCAAGCCATTGAGGCAGAAACTGGGGCGCCTTAAACGTGGCTGCAAGGATATGGATACATTAATGGCGGCTCTGGTCAAGTATGCCGATTCTGATGATACCAAAGATCCCGAGTCTGACGATGAAAAGACAGAAAAGGGAAAACAAAATGATAGTAGAAAGGACCGACAGCATAACCCGGTGAATCAAAGTGGCAAAAAGCGTAAGGCGGACGACAACCCCGAGCTTGTGGCCAACATTATTACATAGGGTAACAATTAGAGACATAAGGGTGAGTGGTCTCGATCCGGCGGGTTATACACCTTTCTTCACGGTTTATGGAGTAAAGGCAGCTTTGCTAAGTGATATCCAGCACGATTCGCCCCACCGGCCATGGGGTATAACCCATCTTCGGCTTTGCTATATTTAAGCCACCGGCTCTTGCGATATATATATATTTTGATAATGTATATATTATATAAAGTAATAAAGCAAGACATCTGTCCTTTTTTCACCCTCAAAAGTTCATGTCTTTTTGTCAGATGGTGGAAACAACCAACAGGGGCAGATCATATCTGAATCCGGCTTTACCTTTGGTCCAGCTTATGATCATATCTGAATCTAGTCATGGTCACTTGGGGGCTTCCTGTTCAAACATAGGTCGTATCCGAACCAAAGAGAACATAACTGTCGAAACCCGCTTGATCGTCATACTGCCAAACCCACTTGGGGGCTTCTTGATCATATTTGAATCATAGCTTAACCCCTTTGGGTCTGATGTGGATCATATACGAATCAGCGTCATTAAACAAGTCTTATGGTCACTTGGGGGCTTCCTGTTCAAACATAGGTCGTATTCGAACCAAAGAGAACATAGTTGTCGATACCCACTTGATCGGCATCGCCAAGCCACTTGGGGCTATATGATCGTATCCGAATCTTAGCTTAACCCCTTTGGAACGGTTTACTGATCGTATCCGAATCAGAAGCCTGTAAAGTATTTGATAATCCTGAAACCTTGTGGAAAGCATTATGAGATGTTTTTTGTCTTGCCGGTTTAATATTCATCAGCCCAGGTTGATAAGTACCGGGTGAACGTTATATGAGCTGGGAAGGTTATCATGGAATTGCAGGCATGCTATTATGTTTCTGTTTGGCAACAATATAGTTGTAAACTAGCCTGTGTGGGGTGCCTTTGGTTTGTTTCCGGGTTAGAAATACCTTATGTGACACCCGGTGTGATAAACCGCCAAGGGAGTTTGTTTGTTTTATGTGCAGGATAAGACAAATAAATTTAACATCAAGGAGGAAAATGGTCAACATAAGCTAAGCAATGGAGGCTTATGAAAGTATTAAGCGCCATAAACATGCGCGAAGGCATGACAAAATTGAGAAGTTTTTCTATCCTATTACAAGACTCCCTGAGCCTGAATAAAGTAAAGTGTTGTTTTGGCAAAGGTTCGGACTCCTGGCAGCCTATTCCTGGGGCGGGCTTGATGGCTCTGGGTTATCCTTCTCCGCCTCTCCGTCGGTTGCTTTGTCCTGGAAGGTGGACGAGGCCCAGTCAATGCTGCTCAAGGCTTCAAATTCAGCCTCATCATCTATTAGACCGGCCGGATCCACTTCAGGGGCAAAGGTATGCTTACGCGTTGAAGGGATTAGGCTGACTTGGTCATACAGAACGTTTGGGATTCTCCGGTTCTCGCTATCATAGCCCGGCGAATATTTAGTGAGATCAGTATCATTGCCAATGAGAGTCGCCAAGGGACGAACGACTTTGACACAGGCGGTGAAGTCTTGATCATCAAATACAGAGCCATCCTCCTTCAGGCTTGGATATCCAAGAGTAAGATCAGCCAAGTCAAGCTCTGGCACCCATGCCTTTGCCCGGCTTAATGCGGCCACGGCTCCGGCTCTTGAAGATGCCTGCCTTAAGTCTTTAATCCGTTGAGGTAGCCCTGCGAGATGCTTCAACACATCTTGTAGGAGGTGAGGAGGGGTATTTGATAAGGCTACAACGGCCAAAGCACGTTGTGACCCAGAGTACAGCTGCTCCACAAGGGTATAAACTGCCTTGAGCTTGATCAGCATGTTCTGCTTGAGGTTGGTACTCCTGGGTCCTGTATGGTCACAAGCATAACAATAAGCCGGAGATAATTATCACAATAATCCTTGGAAGATTGCAATGTTTAAGGTTTTTCAGAGTGTCTTACCGAAGATGGCTGAGACCATTTGGGATATCTGCCGCTTTAAGTCAGACAGTTCGGTTGTTGCCTCTGCAAGAGATGCTTCTGCTGTCTCGGCCTGAGTCACTAGTGAAGCCCTCTCATCAACCCAAGCCTTTTTCTCCGACAATTTTTTTTCTTCAATTTCTCTTGTTCAAAGATGCTGAATTCAAACTTGGAGTTTGCTTTCTGAGTTTCAAGCTCTTGAAGCTTCAGCTGGCTCTTCAGGTCAGCAATCTCCAATTCAAATTGACTTGCGGTGGCCTGTATTGACATGAGGTTATGGTAAGGATCATGATAAGGTAACATTCAAGTCCCAAACACTTTACAAGTAAAGATATTTGGCACTTGGGGGATAATGTATGCTCAAAGAATTTTCTAACTTATTTACTGAGTCATACATATTAAGTCTCAAGCATCTTACAAGTAAAAGATACTTGACACTTGGGGGCTAATGTGTCAATTCAGAGTTTCATGCTATCGCCGGGTTACATGTAAACACTGTAAACCAGACAAACTAACAGTAATTAGATTTCTAAGTCTATAGCATATTCATTCATAAGCAATAGACTTGGGGGCTGGTATAGTAAGTAAGGTTCAGGAAAAGCTAAAGTTATACCTTAGATTTATGCTGTATTTGCTTCACCATGTCAATTTCCAGGTCACAGCTATTGTACACTTGGTTCAGATAGCCCGAGACTATATCACCAATGCTTAGGTGAGTATAATCAGTGATGTCCTGTTTGGCTTTCCGACGTTGGGCAAACTCCTCCTTGGCAGTGCATTGAGCAAGAACAGTAGGCTGGCCCGGTTCAACATATTGGATTTTCAGAAATTCAACTTCCGGATCATTCGTCTTAACCGGGCTAGGAATTTCTAGGTTACCAGAATCGTGGACAACGTCTTCTGCAGGCGGGTCAGAGGTTGATACCGGAATATCAAAAGCCGGTTCAGGCGGTGGCTGATGAGTGGAGCTATCAGGAACGGATGAGTCAATCGCCGGTTCAGTGACCACCGGGTCTCGGGACTGCTTGTTCTTCTTTGCGCTCTTGCTGGGCTTCACCTGCAGGCTGTCAATCAAAGTGGAAGGATGAGTATCAACGTATAAGTATGGAAAAACTTTAAGTAAGAAAGGTTACATTACCCGGGAGCTATTTTAAAAGCCGGCATGTTTGATTACATCGACTCGTCGGAAGACGGAGAGGTATCCTGATATTTGGAGTCAGATGAATTGAGAGGTTGGCGAATTAGACCCGCCAAAAGAGTAGCAGAATGTAAATCGGAAATAACCTCGGTCCGACGCTTCCTGGTTACATCGGGTAAGCCGGAGGAGAGTTCTGCGTCTTGAGTGGCCCGAGTTTGCCTCCGGTTCTCATGCTGTTGTTGCTTCAAAAGAAATTGAGGATCTTGGTAAGCTAGAGGATGTGAAAATCTTACTTTCCTGGTCACCCTTCGGATTTTTTGTGTTGGCAAAGGCTCTGAGTCGGAGGAGATTATAGTTACCTCTTCGTCAATTGCTTGACTGTTCCCTGTATCCTCCTGAAAAGATAAAATGTCAGTAGAGTAACGCCAAAGGAGTTAAGGAAATTAAAAGATTACCTCTTCCTCATCCGAAGACGAGTCATCCAATTTAAACAGATCAGAGGCGCTGGGCTTTTTCTTCTTAGAGGTGCCCGTCTTGGAGGCCTTCCTTTCATTTTTCTTGGCTGTCCTGGCCTGCTTGGCAGCCTCATGGTCATACTTGACCTTCCAGAAATTGGCATCGACCTGTGGAAAAAGATAAGGAATCATAAATACAAGAAGGTATAACATGTTAAAGAGTATTTTTGAAGATTGATAACTTACTGCAGGGGCTGGGTTCTTCTTGCAGAAGGGAAGTAAGCCGAAGGCATTACTGGTTACAGTGCCCTCCTTCAACAGCGATTGGACTGTAGCGTCTACCACATCGTCTGGTAAATCATCAGGACTATGACGCATTGGGTCATCCTTTTCGCCTGTGTAAGTACACATTAAGCCAGAGCGGCGGCTTAACGGTAGTATCCGCCAGGTGACCCAGGCTCGGACCAGATCGATGCCGTTTAATCCATTCCCTAGAAAAGCTTTGATTTTCCCGATGGTTGGGTTGAGAGGCAGGCGCTCAACAGCGGATAACTTATCTACCAGCGAATGATTAGATTCGAGACGCAGGGCGTGAAAGCCGGGCAGAGGCCTCTCATCAGCCGGTGATGTATCTTGACAGTAGAACCACGTCTGGTTCTAGTCTTTCGGGTGACTCAGCAGCTCAGCATAAGGGAAAAGACAATCTCTCCGCCGCTGGATTGAGATGCCGCCGAGCTCAAGACTAGGCCCGTTTGCACGTTCATTTTGCCGTTTCAAATAAAAAAGTTCTCTGAACAAAAGCAGACTTGGCTCTTCTCCCAAGTACACCTCGCAGAAGACTTGAAAATTGCAAAGATTTGACACGAAATTGGGTCCAATGTCTTGAGGTCTAAGGTCAAAGAAATTCAGAACTTCCCTGAAGAATTTTGAGCCAGGAGGGGCAAATCCCCGATTCATGTGATCCGTGAAAACTATTACCTCCCCATCTTTGGGTTGAGGTATTTCCTCAGACGGGTTAGGGGCACGATAACACATGACCTCCCTCTTTGGCAGATGGCCGGACTTCATGAACTCGGCAAGTTTGCTTTTGGTCACTGTGGATGGAACCCAATTGCAAGTCATAGGGGCTTTGGCCGCTTTAGGAGCCATGACAACAATGGCCTACGATAAAATAAGAAAGCTTTGGTTCAACTTTAACCCGGGAGAAATATCGAAAATTATTTAAAGTGGCGGCTTAAAGAAAGGGGCCTAATGATATAAGGGTGATTGTGCAATAATATTTAAGCCGCTAGCAGTATCAAGAGCAATTCAAGAATTCTTAAGATCATGAGAAGAGGGCAAGGCATATAGTTCAGTATTGCTTATTTAAACCGAACACCTGGATAGTGGTGTTTAAAGGGCATTTTTCCAGAAGAAGTTTTCTGGGTGATAGAAACAAGTTTCACAGACGACAGATATTATTCTGGATCAAATTATTGCTCTGAAAGAGAAATTTTCTAGACCTAAAAACAGGGCAGAGAAGTTCATACACTTGAAGAGGATTTCTAAACGAGGGAAATGAGATTTATTTCTATACAAGATCAACACAACAACTACCGTAGCAGTTCTGCACAGTTTTTACGATCTAAACAAGGCATTGGAGATGAAAGCTGACGAGGGTTTTCGTCGGGCAGTGATGAACACCGATGAACTCAGTGGAGCTTCAGTGTAGATCTAAGAAAAGGGGAGGAGAGGAACTTACGGATAAGGATGAGCTACGGAGGTTCGCCGTCGATCTTTGGTTAAAGTCAGGTCGATGCAGCGGCCTGAGTCGAGGAAGACGAGGGGGTCGATGGCGACGACGGCCGAGCTCGAGCGGCAGAGAGGAGAGGAAGAAGACGACTGAAAGGATAAAAAGGAAAAGACCTAAGTCGCGGCTATTTATAGGGAGAGAATAACTGAGACGGCGCGGGAAACGAGGAGATAAGAATTACTATCCAGCGGCCCCGACGCCTCGGTTTTCGGAGCAATCAATAAAGGGGAGATCCTTTGAAGGATTCGATGGAATAGAAAATGAATTAAAGGAAGAATGACGTCACGCCGGGTTAACACGGATCCAGAAGATGACGTCATGGCTGGTTAACAAAAACCCTCCGAATAATCAGAAGACTGAAGATTTAATTCTTTAAAAATATTTTTTAGGTTGACATGAACAGGTTCAAATCAATCTGGGGCCTAATGTTGGGGATATAACTACTTGTGTAAGCCGCCCAGGAGGGGACGGGTTATTCAAAGAGGATTCACCAGAGAGAAGCCCAAGACCAAGGCATGAAGATGGCGGTTCATAGAAAGCTTAAGGCCCAAGGGCGACTTAAGGCCCATTATAATAAGCCGCTGCTATAATATTAATTGTATCATAAGGTAGACTTAACTAGTCACCGAGCCGGACATTGTTTATAAGCTGGCCGGGACTCTGTAAGGCGCAGGGCATCCACCCGTGTATATAAGGGGACGACCTGCTGGCGGCTTAGGGCAAGAAACAACTGATCGAGAGCCATGCATAGCGTATCTCGCTCCCTGGTCATAGAAACATCAATACCAACCCAACTAGACGTAGGCCTTACCTTCACCGTAATGGGCCGAACTAGTATAAAACCCCTCGTGTCCTTTGTCCCGATTAACCCCTTCAAGCTTCCTAGCTGCGATGGCTCCACAAGTAAGTCCTTTCACGAGGACATATGACGTGACAATTCCACGACACCAGGGCCAGGCTAGTCGATAGATATATACAACAACAATCATACCATAGGCTAGCTTCTAGGGTTTAGTCTCTCTGATCTCGTGGTAGATCAACTCTTGTACTACCCATATCATCAATATTAATCAAGCAGGAGTAGGGTTTTACCTCCATCGAGAGGGCCCGAACCTGGGTAAAAACATCGTGTCCCTTGTCTCCTATTACCATCCGCCTAGACGCACAGTTTGGGACTCCCTACCCGAGATCCGCCGGTTTTGACACCGACATTGGTGCTTTCATTGAGAGTTCCGTTGTGTGTTCGACAAAGGGTCGATGGCTCGCCTGCAGATCAACTGCGACTTCGGCATCTTCGTCACCAGCTCGCCTGGTCACCATGGTTCGACCGAAGACTGCGCCCTATCTCTGACCGTCATGTTCGGATGAGGGCCTTCATCAACATCAACTCCGATCTCTATCAAGATCATGGAGGAGTCATCCATGGAACTCGGGGGCTCTACGTCAACATTGCCCTCAGGCGACCATGCTGTTTTTCTGGACAGCAAACTTGTATCTGCCGCCACCGCCTCCTCGAGTGTCTCTTAAACGATTACTTCGGTGGAATTATGCGGAATTAAGTCTATAACAACCCTGCAAAAATTTCGTCCAGTTCCGATGGAGGAATCTCCGGCAATCTCCGATATACCGGAGCCCTGTTGAATTTGGACGAGAATCCGGACGAGTTTAGGGCGTGGCATCCAACATCTAGCTCGGATGTCCTTTGGAGGATCCAACCGTTGATTTGCTGCGGAATTCCCATATCTACCACCTGCCAAAAATTCAGCTCAATCTGACCGTCCAAACTCCGGGAAACTTCCAATTAGTGCATCACTTTTTGGATCTGTTTTCTGCGCAAGAACGAATCCGACCCGAATTCATCTTCTTTATGAACAGGATCTCAGACATCCCTTTTGAAGGAAGTTTTCATATGGGGTGTTGTGTTTTATTCTCAGACACATCCCAGTAGTATTAAAAATATTCTTGCAATACGAACTTCACCATCGCGCCGGTGTCAAACCAGCCCGACAACATCACTCCACGGCGGCCGACCTGTGTTAGACACGTCGTCGCTTTGTTGAGCCAAGCTCAATTTCTTCGGATCATCATCTCGACTAGCTGAACAATAGTTCGGCATCACGAAGGATAAATCGTTACTAACATCGCCGCCCCACGGGTTACACGGGGCGGGCACACCTGCATCGCCACACGGTCACTTCATCAAGCCGGCATCGACCACGTCTCGACCTGCATCGCTGGACCGGGGGCTTCATCATCTCTTCATAAACCTACTCCGGAGACTTCGGCGTCGCTGGTCGACCAGCTCCGTCACGTTAGCTGGACCGAGGGCTTTGCCTCGGCGAGCCAACCTTTGCCAGCATCGCCATGCCGTTGCTTTATCGCCCATCAGGCGATAGGTGTGCGGATCGAGTCCCAATTTGGGGAATCACCTTTCTTCGGATTTCTACAACAAATAAGCCAGGTGCTATTAATCCTAGTATTTTTTGCTTGTTAGGGTTCGTTTTTCCCAATGAATTATTACTCTGGTTTATCCGTCATATGTACGTAGGTCTATCAAATGGTGGCCGCATTAACGACGGTCGCATGGTGGTTCGGTCAGTTTCCGTACATAGTCCGGCGAACGCTGCATCCGGAACTCGAACCGACCTGTGAATTCAGGCCTTGCCATGCCTTTACCGCATCACGCCGCCGCCCTGCATCGACATTGACTTCGGCGCCAGGCCATATTTCTTTTATTACTCACTTTGCATAAATTATTTGTTATGCTACGAATTTTTTATTTTTATTTTTATTATTATTACTATTATCTCCGGTTTGCACTATTTTTTGTGCACAGTAAAATGATCCAGCCGGACTATATCCTTTGGCGTCACCTCGGCTGGACGGGGGGCTTCGTCAACACTTCATTACCCCATGCCGGGGACTTCGGCATCACCCTGCCGTCCTGCATTGACCGTGCTATGTCACCACTTTGGAGTGCCGAGCTCTTTACTCCGCCACCCCGGGACCGGCTCGGGGATGGAACCTTGTCCCGCATTAAGCTCGGACCGCTTCATCAATACCGAACACATTAACCAGCTAAGTTGTCTTCATGCTCAAAGTTTTAAATTTTTAACTTGTGTTCGGCTCGGCCAAGCATTATACTTTTTTGGAAAAAAGTTGCTTGTAAAAATTTCCTTGTCCAAACTTTGTTTGTGACACGCAAATTCAAATACCCCGTTTACTTGGGGGCTTCCTTCATGAAGCTTTTTTCCTCTTGCATATGGTTATACTTGTATGTCTTCGTTCCTTGTTCATGTATTACGCCATAATATGCACCATATTGACTTAAGCGATTTGCAAGCTGGGTTGCCTGGCTCCTGTGCTTACCCCTACGTTCCCGATTGTTTGGCTAGGGAGTAAAGGGAGCACCTCTGCAGTTGTCGCGATCGGGTCACCCGAGCCGGACCTCAGACTGGGCGAAGCTGAAAGCTAGCACTCTTATTGTTTTCAATCATGGTCGGCACACAACGGAACTCATGAGTACAAAAAATCTATTGCACAAGTCTCATAATAACAATGAGCACCGAAGAAAGGTATCGGTGGGGGTACTATTTTCTTCAAAGATGCTTCTTACACTTCACAGTAATATAGCATAAGTTCCCTGAGCGTGCTTTGTCTGTTACAGCCTTATGGCCTGATTGCCTGGTTATTGGAAACACCGTCAATATTCTCGGCAGATGGAGTACATAACACTTTTCGGTCCTTGACCGAAGAGGGAGAAGTCGACGGCCGGTTAAGACGCGTTTAAAGTTCGGTTGAATATAGATATGATATAAGTACTTCAGTACATGCAATCATTCTTTTACCCAAGTCACTTGGGGGCTCTTAAATTTATATGAGCCGTTTTATAATAAGTGTTTTTCTTCTTAGTCGTTGCAAAGTTTTTATTATTATTTATCACTCCTTTTTTGACACAAGTGTGCGGTCACTAGCCGGGGAGCCTAATTTCTCTCTCAAAGCCGCTAGAGTTTAGTTTGCTAAACTGGCCTAGTAAGAAGTACTCCGCCTTTGGGATAGGAGGTTGAAGCCGTAGGCTGACCCGCTTGAAGTTTTGAGATAGGATGTGTCATGTTAAAGCACGGCAGAAGCACCTTTTTTTTTCTTCTAAAGTCCAATTTTCAGATTGGCACCGAACACTTGATCTAGTTCGGACATTAACCTTTTGAATAAGTTTTTTGGCTTTGCGAGCCCATGGCACTTTTAAACTATTTGTGTGTTTTCAGCACAAGTCTCGCAGTGCAACGCCGGACACCTTTAGAGATTCGGCAAAAACATTCTCGGATATTGCTATATATGCATCGGTTTCGAATTGTGTCTTCGGTCAATAGTTGGGTTGCCCGGCTCCTGCGCTTGCCTCCTATGTTCCGCTTTGTTTGGCTATGTGTGCAAAGGGAGAACCACTGCGATTGTGCTTCTAGCTCACATGGTTAAGCACCTCAGTGGACTAACTGTCACAATAAGCGTAAACTGGTTGGCGATCCATTGACGGCGTTAAACGACGGGTCATTCATAACAATGGCCGAAGTGTTTACGGCTTGACCTCGACTGTCGCCGAACACTACTGGGGGCTATTAACTGGCCTCCCAAACTAAATCCTCGATATTTTGCTCTTACATTGGAGCCGAGGTTTCATGATCATGCTTAGCATGACAACCCAAAGAAAGGAACCGATAGCGGGACTATTTTCTTTGGAAGACATTTCTTCTGTTAAACAGTAATATAACATGTCTCTCCGCGTACCTTTGTTTATAAAACCGTATGGCCAGATTGCCTTGTTTGTTGTAAATCTTTGCCCTCATAAAGGCTTTATAAAGTAGGACAAACACTCCTCGGCTATTGGCTGAGGAGGTGGAAGCCGATGGTCGGTCAACAAAGTTTTGTACAATGCGGATCCGAGCATTAATGACGTAAAGTACTTGGATACATAGAGTCATTACACATAATTTGTGATTTTACTATGGATATCGATCCTTAATTCGGCCTCCCGTGCCCGCATTAAGGCTCGGGGGCTACTGGGATTCAGGCTTATTGTTTACAAATATTAAAGGGGCACATCGATCCCCTGATCTGGTGTTGCCACCCGACCAGTGTCTCGGGGGCTACTGCATCGCCTGTTCTATGTAGAAAATTTGAAGTGCAATACAGTTTCCAAGGAGATTTTGATCCTCAGGTTGGTCGGACGCACCCAACCTGAGTCTCGAGGACCGAGCACGCTGCTTTTTGTGTCCCGAAGTATTCTGCCGATCTAGGACTTGATCCTCAGACTGATTTTGCAAATCAACCTGAGTCTCAGCGGCTACGGGGATCAGCGGTCCTATGTCATCCTTCATGTGCATCTCGGGTTTTAGACCGATACCCACCTTGAGGGCTACTGGCTATGTATCTCGGTAGAGAATAAATTGCACCAATCAAAAATATTGACAAAAATCGGCCCACATTCAGGGAGGTGCACCACCTCAGAAGCAGTCCGGCATAAAGCTCGGGCACTAGTGGCTGGCTCCATAGAGGGCATTTCCGGCATTAAGGTCGGCAAAACTCCTTCAAACTTCTTTGAAGCAAGGTGATTTATGACACCTTAGATACAGTCCGGCGTTGGAGCTCGGATACATAGTCTGGCGTTGGAGCTCGGATACAGTACGGTGTTGGAGCTCGGATACATTCCGGCGTTAGAGCCGGGAAGCAGTCTAGCATTGGTGCTCGGCTGCAAGAGATACCTTGAATGCAGTCCGGCGTTAGAGCTCGGACGCAAGAGGACACTGCCTCCCAGGAACAACTCCGAACCCGAGGTGTGGCATAAAAATAACAAGGCATTGATAAAGGCCGGAAACTTAAAGGGGCTCCTCGGATATCCGACGTGTAAACTCGTCAAATGCATTTCGGCGATCCTCAAGATAGAAGATGAGAAGATTTGTTGAACCAGTTTTCAAGACCGACAACCGAAGATGAAGAACAGTTCAGAAGAATCGAGGAGCGTCCCTAATTTGAAGACCAGTTCAGGGGGCTACTGATGGTGTCCTGGACTAGGGGGTACTCAACGCGTCGTCTCCCGATCAGTTGGATTGGGCCGAGGACCCCCATGGCCGTATACTCATGGGCCAGTCCGGACAGCTACCGCATACAAGGAAGAATCCACAAGACTTGGCGATCAAGACAAGGACTCCTCCCCCACCGGCGTATTCGGCTAGGACTCTTGTTATCCTAGGCCTCTGGTGCATTATATAAGCCAGGGCCAGGCTAGTCGATAGATATATACAACAACAATCATACCATAGGCTAGCTTCTAGGGTTTAGCCTCTCTAATCTCGTGGTAGATCAACTCTTGTACTACCCATATCATCAATATTAATCAAGCAGGAGTAGGGTTTTACCTCCACCGAGAGGGCCCGAACCTGGGTAAAAACATCGTGTCCCTTGTCTCCTGTTACCATCCACCTGGATGCACAGTTTTGACACCGACACTCGGTGATGAATAATTTATCGTGCCTGAGGATCCGGTTGAGCGGGAGCGCTTTAAGCGCCGGCTTATAGCCAATGCAAAGAGCCCGAGGAAGAAGCAGCAACAGCTTCAAGTTGATCAAGATCTGCTCACTGATAGATGGACTGAGGTCCTGGCAGCCGAGGAATATGGACTTGAACAACCAACCAAAGTTACCCGAAGCGCAAATTGCTACCTCGATTCGATGACGAGGCACTGGAGCCAGCACTACCAACGCATAATGCGGCTGACAGACCACCGTGTGGCCGAGATAAAATGGCAACTTAGCCCGAATATCAGCTTGCACTACCCCGCCGAACAAATAGAAACACAATAGCTCGGGGATACACACATGACCTGCGGTACGACTTGGAGAACAGAGCAGGCCAGACCAGATCGATCTATGGATCGCGGGGGTGCACCCCAATACGCGGCGACGGCCACCACGCCGGGTATAACAAATACAAACCTGTCCGGGCCGAATACCGCACACCAGCTTCCTCCGAGAAGCATCGCGACGTAGCCCGACATAGAGGCGCCGCACACCCCCTATGCTTCGCTGATGAAGTAATGGAACATGATTTCCCAGAAGGGTTTAAACCCGTAAACATTGAATCATACGATGGGACAACAGATCCCGCGGTATGGATTGAGGACTTCCTTCTCCACATTCATATGGCCCGCGGTGATGATCTCCATGCCATCAAGTATCTCCCGCTAAAACTCAAGGGACTAGCTTGGCACTGGTTGAACAGTCTGCACGAATACTCTATTGGAAGTTGGGAGAACCTGGAAGACGAATTCCTTGACAACTTCCAAGGCACCTATGTCCGACCTCCGGATGCCGATGACTTAAGTCACATAATCCAACAACCCGGAGAGTCAGCCAGAAATTCTGGACTCGGTTCTTCACTAAAAAGAACCAGACCGTCGACTGTCCAGATGCCGAAGCCCTAGCGGCCTTTAAGCATAACATCCGTGACGAATGGTTTGCCCGACATCTCGGACAAGAGAAGCCGAAGTCCATGGCAGCCCTTACGACGCTTTATGACCCGCTTTTGCGCGGGCGAGGATAGCTGGCTAGCTCGTAGCAACAACACCTCAAGTAAACCTGGCACTTCTGAAGCCAGAGATAGCAATGGCAAGCCCCGACGCAACAGACACAAGCGTCCAAACAATGGCGACCATGCTGAAGACACGGCCGTCAACGCCGGATTCAGTGGCTCCAAGTTCGGTCAGTGGAAGAAGCCATTTAAGAGAAACAATTCGGGCCCGTCCAGTTTGGACCACATACTCGATCGTCCATGTCAAATCCATGGCACCCCCAATAAACCAGCCAATCATACCAACAGAGAATGTTGGGTCTTTAAACAGGCCGACAAGTTAAATGCCAAAAACAAGGAAAAGGGGTCGCAAAGCGATGACAACGAGGAGCCCCGGCCACCGAACATAGGGGGACAGAAGAAGTTTCCACCCCAAGTCAAAACGGTGAACATGATATATGCTACCCATATTCACAAAAGGGAGCGGAAGCGCGCGCTAAGGGACGTCTACACGATGGAGCCAGTCGCCCCAAAATACAACCCATGGTCCTCCTGTTCGATCACTTTTGATCGAAGGGACCATCCGACCAGTATCCATCATGGCGGTTCAGCCGCACTGGTGCTCAACCCTATCATCGATGGATTCCACCTTACACGAGTCCTTATGGATGGTGGAAGCAGCCTGAACCTGCTCTATTAGGAAACAATGCGCAAAATGGGTATCGATTCCTCAAGGATCAAACCCACAAAAACCACCTTTAAAGGTGTCATACCAGGTGTGGAGGCCTATTGCACAGACTCAATCACACTAGAAGTGGTCTTCGGATGCCCGGATAACTTCCGAAGCAAAGAATTGATCTTCAATATCGTCCCTTTCTGCAGTGGCTATCACGCACTGCTCAGACGAACCGCATTCGCTCGATTCAGTGCGGTGCCGCACTACGCCTACCTCAAGCTCAAGATGCCCGGACCACGCGGTGTCATAACGGTCAACGGAAATACGGAACGCTCCCTCTGTACTGAGGAGCACACCGCGGCCCTTGCAGCGGAAATACAGAGTAGCCTTTTTAGGCAGAACCTCAATTCGGCAATAAAGCCCTCAGACACCATCAAACGAGTCTGAACTACTCTGCAGAAAGACTGTCCGGCTCGTTCAGAGCTTGACTAGCAATTCGGCCTCCGTCCTAGTCTCAACCACGCGGCGCCATTTGTGTCGCGCGCACATAATTACGCACTCAAAATACCGTGGGCATGGACGGAGGCGCAGCTAGACCAGAGTCCACAATACGGCTCAACCGCTACTGGATCCAAATGCTTTTACTATTTCTTTTTCCTTTTTCTGGTTTCTTTCTTCTGTCCTCCTTCCCGGACAACCTGATCATCGGACCTATCAAGGGACGTATACACCAAGAAGGCAAAAAGTTTAAACGTGCAAGGGAATTCACTGGTGGTCTCTGCTAATAATCGTTATACCTATCTTTAAACCTGCACGCAGCCTGCCCTTGGTCA
This sequence comes from Triticum dicoccoides, assembly GCF_002162155.2. Taxonomy (NCBI): domain Eukaryota; kingdom Viridiplantae; phylum Streptophyta; class Magnoliopsida; order Poales; family Poaceae; genus Triticum; species Triticum dicoccoides. The sequence goes on along the minus strand of NC_041383.1, from coordinate 794,115,679 downwards.
TGGCATGTCAAATAGCCATATAGCTGATTGCATTACTTGTATAAGTACACCTTGACATATTAGTTAAAATACAATGGAGAATAATTTGCGGCTCTATATTTGCAGCATCAGCTTATTACTTAATTTTTTTCTTTCTTTATATATATTTTTATCATTTGCACCCATACACTCTGGTACGACTTAATTCGCCAGGGGCTTTATTACGCCCCATAACACGGCAAGAAAGTCCGTACACTTTTTCGGTAGTTCGGCACCCCAAATTGTAGCATTATATGCATCTGCTCCGAATCATGTCTTGGGTCAATAGTTGGGTTGCCCGGCTCCTGTGCTTGCTACCCTACGTTCTGCTATATCCTCTAGGGTAGTAAAGGGAGAACTACTGCGATTGTGTCCTGGTTCTTCCAGACGAGCACCTCAGTAGAGAAAGCCGAAAACTAACTGTCATGATGAGGCGAGAGCTGGTCAGCTGTTCGAGAGGTTGCAAATCTTTAGCGATTTTTTCCGCATGATGCGATGAATCGTGTTTCATCCAATTAAGCGTATATAGCGCCCCAAGTTTGGTATTCCGAACACCATGGGGCTACGCCTAAGTTTGTCTCGTCAAACTCCTATGGCTAAGTGAGAATGATAAAGCCGAATAGTCTGATTGCCTGGTTCATTGCGCTAAACACCTCCTTAAAGGACCAAAACCTGGGATAAAGAGTGTTTAGATTCATCCCAAACACCCCCGTACTACCAACGTGGGGGAAAAACCGATGACATGCATTTCTCAGATTTATTAAAACAGTCGCACAGGAGGTATAGTTTTAAACAAACTTTACACTACATAACTGAACTGTTTTATATTATAGGACATGATAAACATGAGTGTATTCATGGGAATATGATATCCTTAGTGTCGGAGTAATTGGCGATGGATACCCTGAAGACGGCAAGACAATAATTCAAGACAACGGGGCTAGCAAAGCCCCTCAGTCCGACTGCCCGGCCGCTCCTGCCGGCTCCCCGTACGACTGCTCTGCCCGGCCGGCTCCCGACTGTCGACTGCTCTGACCATCTGGCTGCCGACAGCGCCAACCAGCCGGCTACCGACTGCAGCCCGACCCGACACCGACGAGACAGATGTACCTGAGCACTATTCACGTGTCACCCCAACCATCATGTATAGTGTCACTTGTCCCCTGGCACTATTGATGAAGTGACCCAGGGGACAAGGATGACACCCACCATGCCTTGCCAATACCACTACCTAGCTTACATCCTAAGCTACCCTCACTATATAAGCTAGCCATCCATCCATCCACTCCCCCATTCTCACAGGCACTCACGCATGAGCACCCACATGCTCACGGCCATGAGCATGGCCGGCCACTAGCATGCCACATATGAGGCATATACGAGGCCAGATGCCTATGGCACTGACCTCAGATACAGCTCCAGGAGCACTCTGTACTAGATATATCAGATACACTCAGACATGCAACAGTAGGAGTATTATCTCTCCGGAGAGCTCCGAAGCTGGGTAAACCACCGCATGCTACTCGCATACCCGCTCCCGGGCCTATCAGCAGCAGTCTTGCCCTCACACGAAGCCACCTTGTGGCATATGTCATCTTGCACCCCCCATGAGAATACCACGACATTTGGCGCCCACCGTGGGGTGGTACTATGCTACCGCGTTGCTACTGGTTTCGCAGTCCGGGCAGGACCAACTTCGTCATCTCCGCCGCGGCGTCGCGCCGTCTCTCCGGCAGCGCTTGGGGGCTCGACTTCGACCCGCCACCGGAGCGGCCGTGCGGGACGGCGCGTCCTCGTCGTCGGCCTAGCCGCCTTCGTCATCACCGTCGACGCGATGCCGGCCGCCCATGCGCGCACGCGCCGTGCACGGGCCTCGTTTCGGTCGGCCATGCCCGTCCACGCGCCGCTCGCGTCTGCTCCCCTCCGTGCTGCGCCTAGCCCCGGCTGAAATGCGCGTCTGCTACTCCATACACTGGCCAGCAAGCCAAACACTGCCTATACACTATCCGATATCCACTGCTACATGAGCGTGCGAAGCTAGCAAGCAAGCAAACACCCTGGCAGCTCGATTGATTCTATACCTAGCTAGCTCGACGTACATACATACATGCTATTTCACTTCCGCATCGCCATCGCACTTCCGCGTCACTGGCGCACGGTCTCCACGGGCGTGCGCCGCTCGGCCCCTGCGTCGCCCCAGCACTCTACCCTGCGCGCCTCACGTAGCTGCTCCGGGCCGGCTCCCGCCATGACCGGCAACCGCACTGCCTCCCGTGGCCTCCTCACTTGGTCGCCTCCCGCTGGCCCGGGCCGGCTCCCGCCTCATCTCGATGCACCTCCGCCCGCGCCGGCTGGCCGCCCGCCCGCACCTGCTGGCCTGCCGTTTGGCTCCCTCACCTCCGGTCGCATCGGCCCCGTGCTCCTCCAGACGCACCCGCCCCGGCACTCATCGCCGTGCCCTGCCGGCCTCCGCCGCCGCACCGTTCTGCTGCGTGCGCGTCCGTCCTCGCCTGCTCGTCGACCTCCCGAGGCACCCGCTTGCCGGCTATGCCCCGTCGGGCCACCTCCGCCAGCGGTCGGGTGTGCCCCGCCTCTCCCCGCGATGGCTGACTGCCCCCCGCTCCGCCCGGCTCCGGGTGGACACCTCTCGCGCCTCGCGCCTCCACCCCGACCAGTCGCTGCTCTGGGTCTGCTCCCCGCGCCTCGCTCTGCACCTGAGCACCCGAGCTCCCCAGCTCCACATCGCCCCTGCGCCCGCGTCGCACCAAGCCGCTCGTGCGCCCCACCGGCTGCTGGCCTCCCGTGTCGGGTCTGGCCTCCGCGCTCGGTGGCTGCTGGCCTCCCGCGCCGAGTCCGGCCTGCGCGCCTGTCGGCTGCTGGCCTCCCGTGCCAGGTCCGGCCCCCGCACCCGCCGGCTTGCTGCTCTAGCCGGCGGCCGGCTTCGGCCGGGACCCGGACGCCATCTGCTGTCGTCCCACTCCTGCCGACTGCTCAGGTAGCGAAAGAAAGAAAGAAGAGTCAGGGAGCCGGCTTGCACCAAAAAAAGAGAGGAAAGAAGAAAGAAAAGTCAACAGCTGGCTGCTAGCCCCCAAAAAAGAAGAGATGTGTCCGACTGCTCAAAACCGGCTGGAAGAAAAGAGAGAAGTGGCCAGGTGACCAGCCGGCCGCCCGAAAAGTCAGGCCGGGTGCCCAGCGGGCTGACTGAAAAAAAGAGGTCAGCTGGGACAAAGAGAAGAAAAAAAAATAAAAAAATAGACGTCCGTCTGTCCGTCTGCCTGCTTCGCCACTCGGACTGCCAGATGCGACTCGGCCTGCCTGGCAGCTTCAACGCCTAGCCGGCAGGAGCGCCGACTCGGCCGCCCGTTCGGTCGAACCCGACCAGCAGGGACCTCCTTGAGCGCCTGGAGTCTCGGGGGCTACACCCAGCGGTTGCGCTGACGCACCCCCGCGAGGAAGAAGACCAAGTAGTTGCCGGGAGATCCGGCCCGACTGCTCAGCAGTCGGCCCGAATCTCAGGGGCTACACCCAGCGGGTGCTCTGACGCGCCCCCGCGAGGAAAGAAGACAAAGTCGTTGCCGGAAGATCCGGCCCGACTGCCCAGCAGTCGGGCCGAATGTCGGGGGCTACACCCAGCGGGTGCGCTGGCGCGCCCCCACGAAGATTGCAGACAAGAGAAGAGTTTTGTTCGGCTGCCAGCAGCTGGCAGAAGAGAAAAAGAAGGAAAAGGGCATTGCAAGATGCCTCGCCGCCTGGCCTGTCGAGCCTGACCGGCCGGGACCCCTGTTTGAGCACCCGGGGGCTCGAAGGCTACACCCAGCGGGTGCACCGGCGCACTCCGTGAGCGCCGAGCCGCGCCGGTTGTCTTCGGCAAACTCCGCCCTGACTACACGAAAATAAATGTGAGCTCCTCACCCGCATATTTTTGCATCACGCAAGCACAGATAACCCCGAGCGATGCTCGGGGGCTATCTCCGCATTTTATTATAGTTGCACCACTGTTCGCCCCGGTGCCAGCCAGAGTTGGCCCGGGGGCTGGCCGCTTGGCGTGAGACGTTTTTTCCCGCCGACGGCTTAGTAGCGTGCGCAGTACCAAAGGCCCACCTCTCAGCAACAGACCACAGAGCGGCTGTCCGACTGGCAAGAGTGAACGCTGGAGGCCACCCACGCGAAAAAACGTCTGGGAAGAAGAATGGTTCGGGCAACCCGGCCGTTTCCTTTACAAGTATCTATTCGGTCGAATCTGCTCCCAGAGTCTGAGTATTGTACACTTCACTTCGCGGCCCACTCTCAGCCACAGACCGCACAACGGCTGCCCGGCAAGCGAGAGCACAAGCCAAAGAATGGAGGGAACACGAAAAAGATTAAGGGGGCTTGGACGAAACCGAGTCGGCACCCTCCGCATAAAACTTGCAATGCTAAAAGCAATCATTTGATATATCTGCGTGGACTAACTTTGTATTTTGCATGATCATTTCCATGAACACCCGCCAAAAAACCTCCGCCCAACTTTGCCAAGTTGCCCGAAGGCTCGGGGGCTACTGTTGGAGTAATTGGCGACGGATACCCCGAAGACGGCAAGACAATAATTCAAGACATCGGGGCTAGCAAAGCCCCTCAATCCGACTACCCGGCCACTCCTGCCGGCTCCCGTCCGACTGCTCTGCCCGGCCGGCTACCGACTGCCGACTGCTCTGACCAGTCGGCTGCCGACAGCGCCAACCAGCCGGCTACCGACTCCAGCCTGACCCGACACCGACGAGACACCGATGAGACGGATGTACCTGAGCACTGTTCACGTATCACCCCAGCCATCATGTATAGTGTCACTTGTCCCCTGGCACTATTTATGAAGTGACCCAGGGGACAAGGATGACACCCACCATGCCTTGCCCATACCACTACCTAGCTTACATCCTAAGCTACCCTCACTATATAAGCTAGCCATCCATCCATCCACTCCCCCATTCTCACAGGCACTCAAGCATGAGCACCCACGTGCTCATGGCCATGAGCATGGCCGACCACTAGCATGCCACATATGAGGCATATACAAGTCCAGATGCCTATGGCACTGACCTTAGATACAACTCCAGAAGCACTATGTACTAGATATATCAGATACACTCAGACATGCAACAGTAGGAGTATTATCTCTCCGGAGAGCTCCGAAGCTGGGTAAACCACCACGTGCTACTCGCATACCCGCTCCCGGGCCTATCAGCAACAGTCTTGCCCTCACATGAAGCCACCTTGTGGCATATGTCGTCTTGCACCCCCCGTGAGAATACCACGACACTTAGCACATTGCTCCGCTACAAGGCGGGACCCCTCCGTGACACTATTATAATACAACTCCGGATTGCGGTGCTCCTTGCCTTTGGGCGGTCCTTCAGTCATCAACTTCGTGGCGTCCATCTTCACCCAGTGCGTCTTGGCGCAGGCGAAGGCCATTCGTGCACCTTCAATGCAGACATACCGTTTAATGGCATCAAGCTGAGGACAGGCACTGGCTAGCCGCTTCACGAGTCTGAAGTAGCTGCTAGGAATAGCTTCGGCAGGCCATAGCCGGATTATCAAATCCTTCATGGCTAGTTCGGCCGCCTTACGCAGCTCGACCAGTTGCTTCAGCTGGTCGCTTAAGGGCACTGGAGGTTCTGACGCAAGGTATTGCGACCAGAACAGCTTCTCCGTAGAGCTTCCCTCTTCGGCTCGATAGAATTCTGCAGCATCTGACATGTTGCGCGGCAGATCCGCAAACGCCCCTGGAGAGCTCCAAATCCGGGTCAGTAAAAGGAACCTTTCCCTCACATATTTGCTCTGCATTATAAAAGCCTTACCCGCCGCGATCTTCTTGTCCGCCTGGATTTCCTAGAGGGCGCCCTGGGCTTCGGCTTGGGCATCTTGTGCACTCTAGCGGGCCTTCGCAAGTTCGACTCTTGCTCCTTAAAATCACGCTCCAAGGACTCACATCTTTCGACAGCGTCCTGGAGCTCTTGCTGGACCTCCTTGACCCGTGCTTCATGCTTTTTGCATGCGGCCCGCTCCTTGGCCGCCTTGTCCTCGGCCTCAGCCAGCGCCTTTGTGAGGGCCGTTACTTCGGTCACAACCCCTAATAAATATAAATGACACTTTAAGTCAGAACAAAACATTCGCCATATCTGAATTTTGATACAAATCAATGCATACCTTCGCTTTCTTTTAGCTGCTCCTTTACGCGGCCGAGCTCTTCCTCGGCCCGCTCTAGATTCTGCTTCAGTCCGAAGACTTCCGCAGTATGAGCGGATGTAGCTAGCAGTGATGCCTGTTTGTTCACATAAACATTTTAAATTAGTCTCCTACGAAATTCATTTGATCCTCTGTTTGGTTTTTCTTTGTGAACACCGGACAGAGCATCAGGGGCTACTACCTATACTGTGACATTCCTTTTAAAGTCGCGTGGCTTACCTCAAAGCTTGTTAGAAGGCTCGTCCATGCTTCGGTCAGTCCGCTTTTCATGGACTGAATCCTCTCAATCACCACACCCATGAGGGTGCGGTGTTCTTCCACAATGAAGCACCTCGCAGCCCTTCCAACAAATTATCCAGCGCCTCTGGATGGACGGAGGCCACCGGTGGAACAGGCACGCCCCCTTCCTTCATGGGTTGCTTGCCTGATTCTGGAGCCACGTGGATCTCTAGAATAGTATTCGGCTGGGGTCTAGATTGAAAGTAGCCCCCATCGTCAGTTCCTGTGGGGACTTGCTCCCCTATATGTTCGGCGGGCAAGGTTCCACCCTCCGGCACCACCGAGACGGCCTCCTGAGCCTCTCCTTGGCCCGGGATCCTTCGAGACAACACCTCGGTGTTGACCGTGGCCTTGGGGGAGGAGGCCGTTGGAAAGGACCCTCTATCCATCGCCGACGGGTCTAGCGATCCCTCTGAAGAGGAGGATAGCTCGATGTTGAACCGAGCCGGACTACAAGTGCGTGACCCAGCACATTAAAAACAATACAGTAAAAAGGCCGGATACATTATTGTGTTCAGATACTTACGATTTAGCCAAGGGCTTGACCCTGGGCGCCCATTCCTGGCTACTATCGGTAGCTGTCCTGGGACTGTCCGGAGGAGAAGTTTTCCCCTTCTTGGATGCCTTAGCCTCCGAATGAGTGGAGGCCACCCTCTTTTTTCTCCCCCCCCACTGCGAGGGGGATACGGATTTCTTCTTCCTCCTCCCCTTCCACGTCGTCTTCGGTGGTGGAAGAGAGATCTTCGGCGTCTTTGAATGTTGCGTCCGAAGCATCCTTGCGACGGAGACCATCTCTAGTCCCCTGGGCCTTCTTCTCTGGCACCTCATAAGGTAACGGAAACAGCATCTTCGTAGAACTGGGGTTTCTGGGCTTTTAGGCAGCGGAGCCGGACAGTCAATCCGTTCCGCTATCTCTATCCAGGCCTGAATAAATTGAGGGGGAGGCTTAGACTCCTGCGTATAACATGCCAGTAAAAGGTATGACTTGAAAAACACGTAAAAGCTTACCGGATTAGCTTGGCATTTTGCACTAAGCCCACGATCCTCGGTCGTAGGCGGTGGTGTCTCTCCGGCCTTAAAAAGCACTTTCCAGATGTCTTCGTGCGTTGTGTCGAAGAGCTCTAGCAGCGTCTGGTGCTTGTCCGAATCGAACTCCCACAAATTGTAGGACCGGTGTTGGCACGGAAGGATCCGGCGAATGAGCATAACTTGTACCACGTTGACAAGCTTGATTCTCTTGTTTATCATGTTCTGGATGCACGTCTGGAGCCCGGACACCTTGTCCAAAGAGCCCCAAGTCAGGCCCTTCTCTTGCCAGGAGGTGAGCTGCATTGGGACTCCGGATCGGAATTCGGGGGCCACTCCCCAGTTGGTGTCGCGCGGCTCGGTGATGTAGAACCAACCCGACTGCCACACCTTTACCGTCTCCACAAAGGAGCCTTCGGGATAGGTAACATTGGGCATCTTGCCCACCATAGCGCCTCCACACTCCGCTTGCTGACCGCACAACACCTTTGGCTTCAGATTGAAAGTCTTCAGCCATAACCCGAAATGGGGTGGGATGCGGAGAAAGGCCTCACACACGACGATAAATGCTGATATGTTGAGGATGGAGTTGGGGGCTAGATCATGGAAGTCCAGCCCATGGTAATGCATCAGTCCATGGACAAATGGGTGGAGGGGAAATCCCAGCCCTCGGACGAAGTGAGAAACGAACACTACCCTTTCTTGGGGTTCTGGGGTATGCACAATTTGTCCCTTGGCCGGAAGATGATGGTTGACCTTCTTGGCTAAGTATCCGGCCTCCCGGAGCTTCTTTATGTCCTTCTGCTTGATGGAGGAGGCCATCCACTTGCCTCCTGCTCCGGATCCGGACATGTTCGGAATGCTTTTTTGGGCAGAGAAGGCAAAAGCTTGGGCGCTAGAGCTCGAGACTGAATGAGTAGAGGAAGGAGAAGGCGTGGGTGAAAAAGGGGAACCCTTGTCCCTTTATAAAGGCAGTAAAATCATGCGCCTCCCCACTCGCCCTAAAAACTAGATTATTCCCCAAGCGCCGTGCTGATGGCACGGTTGGGTTAACCATACCCGCATTGATGAGAATCTCGTGATAAGGGGACATGATCTCTGCTTTGACAAGATGTGCCAATAAAACCACACTTCGAAATACAGAGGGGCAGGATAAAAATAGTTCGAATAAAGACTAGGCCATGGCGTGATGTCACATTGTGAGTTGTCAGCAGATTGGACTCGTGGGATATTATACTCTCTACAGCAGTATGTGGAATTTGTTTTGCAGAGTCGGACACCATTCTTATGTTCAAGATCTACTTGGGAGTATTCGGAGAAGGAACCTGCCTTGCAATGCCGAAGACAATCTGCACGCCGGACTCATCGTCATTGAAGCCTAGTTCAGGGGCTACTGAGGGAGTCCTGGATTAAGGGGTCCTCGGACAGCCGGACCATATGCATGTGCCAGACTGTCAAGCTATGAAGAGACTAGATAGAAGACTTCGTCCCGTGTCTGAATGGGACTCTCCTTTGCATGGAAGGCAAGCTTGGAGATTCGGACATGAAGATTCCTTTCTCTGTAACCGACTCTATGTAACCCTAGCCCCCTCCCGTGTCTATATAAACCGGAGGGTTTAGTCCGTAGGATAACAACAATCATAATCATAGGCTAGCTTCTAGGGTTTAGCCTCTACGATCTCGTGGTAGATCAACTCTTGTAATACTCATATTCATCAAGATCAATCAAGCAAGAAGTAGGGTATTACCTCCATAGAGAGGGCCCGAACTTGGGTAAACATTGTGTCCCCCACCTCCTGTTACCATTAGACTTAGACGCACAGTTCGGGACCCCCTACCCGAGTTCCGCCGGTTTTGACACTGATAGTAGGCGTGCCAACAGTCCATCATGCAGGCTCATCGGGAGGCGAGCCAGCCCTTTGACTGTCGCCCACCTTGCTCCCACTCCTCCATCTCAATGTCGTGTCCGCCTTGCTCCGTAAAATGATTGTATAGGAATACCAGAAGTCCACCGCGCAGGCTCACCGGAAAGCAAGACAGCCTTTGACTATTGGGGATCGTTAGATAAATTAAAAAAAATTCTATGCATAACCAAGATCAATCTATGGAGAGACTAGCAACGAGAGAGAGGGGAGTGCATCTTCATACCCTTGAAGATTGCGATGCAGAAGAGTTACAAGAACGCGGATGAAGGAGTCGTACTCGTAGCGATTCAGATCGTGGTTGATTTCGATCTAAGCGCCGACCAACGGTGCCTCCGCATTCAACACACGTACAGCCCGGGGACGTCTCCTCCTTCTTGATCCAGCAAGGGGAGAGGAGAAGTTAAGCGAGAGCTCCGGCAGCACGACGGTGTGGTGGTGAAGCTTGCAGTTCTCCGGTAGGGCTTCGCCAAGCACTACGGAGGAGGAGGAGGTGTTGGGGAGGGAGAGGGTTGTGCCAGGGGCAAGGGTGAAGCTCCCATGCGCCTCCCCACTATATATAGGGGTGGAGGGGGCTGGTTTCTTGCCCTCCAAGTCCATTAGGGCGTTGGCAAAGGTGGGAGGAAAGAAATCCCATCATTTCCTTCCCCACCGATTGTTATCCCCCCTTTTTAGGGATCTTGATCTTATCCCTTCGGGATATGATCTTATTCCTTCTAAGTGGGGATCTTGGTGCGCCTTGACCAGGGGTGTGGGGCCTTGCCCCCACTACCCACGTTCATGTGGGTCCCCCTATGCTGGTGGGCCCCACTCCGGAATCTTCTAGAACCTTCCCGGTACAATACCAAAAAATCCCGAACATTTTCCGGTGGCCAAAATAGGACTTCCCATATATAAATCTTTAACTATGGACCATTCCGGAACTCCTCATGATGTTCGGGATCTCATCCGGGACTCCGAACAACATTCGGTAACTGCACACTAATTCCCATAACAACTCTAGCGTCACCGAACCTTAAGTGTGTAGACCCTACGGGTTCGGGAATCATGCAGACATGACCGAGACAACTCTCTGGCCAATAACCAACAACAGGATCTGGATACCCATGTTGGCTCCCACATGTTCCATGATGATCTCATCGGATGAACCACGATGTCAAGGATTCAAGCAATCCCGTATACAATTCCCTTTGTCAATCGGTACGTTACTTGCCCGAGATTCGATCGCCGGTATCCCAATACCTCGTTCAATCTCGTTACTAGCAAGTCACTTTACTCGTTCCGTAATGCATGATCCCGTGACTAACTACTTAGTCACATTGAGCTCATTATGATGATGCATTACCGAGTGGGCCCAGAGATACCTCTCCATCATTGGAGTGACAAATCCCAGTCTCGATTCGTGCCAACCCAACAGACACTTTCAGAGATACCTGTAGTGCACCTTTATAGCCACCCAGTTACGTTGTGACGTTTGGTACACCCAAAGCATTCCTACGGTATCCGGGAGTTACACAATCTTTTGGTCTAAGGAAATGATACTTGACATTAGAAAAGCTCTTAGCAAATAAACTACACGATCTTGTGCTATGCTTAGGATTGGGTCTTGTCCATCACATCATTCTCCTAATGATGTGATCCCGTTATCAATGACATCCAATGTTCATGGTCAGGAAACCATAACCATCTATTGATCAACGAGCTAGTCAACTAGAGGCTCACTAGGGAGTTGTGGTCTATGTATTCACACATGTATTACGGTTTCTAGTTAATACAATTATAGCATGAACAATAGACAATTATCATGAACAAGGAAATATAATAATAACCATTTTGTTATTGCCTCTAGGGCATATTTCCAACAGTCTCCCACTTGCACTAGAGTCAATAATCTAGTTCTCATCATTATGTGATTGTAATGAATCCAACACCCATGGTGTTTGATCATATCTCGCTTGTGAGAGAGGTTTATTAGTCAACAGGTCTGAACCTTTCAGATCCATGTGTACTTTACAAATCTCTATGTCATCTTGTAGATGCATCTTCCACGCGCTACTTGGAGCTATTCCAAACAACTGCTCTACTATACGAATCCGGTTTACTACTCAGAGTCGTCCGAATTAGTGTCAAAGTTTGCATCGACGTAACCCTTTACGATGAACTCTTTTACCACCTCCATAATCGAGAAAATTCCTTAGTCTACTAGTTACTAAGGATAAGTTTGACCACTGTCATGTGATCCATTCCTGGATCACACTTGTACCCCTTGACTGACTCATGGCAAGGCACACTACAGGTGCGGTACACAGCATAGCATACTTTAGAGCCTACGTCTAAAGCATAGGGGATGACCTTCGTCCTTTCTCTCTCTTCTGCCGTGGTCAGGTCTTGAGTCTTACTCAATACTCACACCTTATGACACAGCCAAGAACTCCTTCTTTGCCGATCTATTTTGAACTCCTTCAAAATCTTGTCATGGTATGTATTCATTTGAAAGTACTATTAAGCGTTTTTTTGATCTATCTTTATAGATCTTGATGCTCAATGTTCAAGTAGCTTAATCCAGGTTTTCCATTGAAAAACACTTTCAAATAACCCTATATGTTGTCCAGAAATTCTACATCATTTCTGATCAACAATATGTCAATAACATATACTCATCAGAAATTCTATAGTGCTCCCACTCACTTCTTTGGAAATACAAGTTTCTCATAAACATTGTATAAACCCAAAATCTTTGATCATCTCATCAAAGCGTATATTCCAACTCCAAGATGCTTACTCTAGTCCTTAGAAGGATTGCTGGAGCTTTGCATACTTGTTAGCATCTTTCAGGATTGACAAAACCTTCTGGTTGTATCACATACAACCTTTCCTCAAGAAAATTGTTGAGGAAACAATGTTTTGACATCCTATCTGCAAGATTTCATAAATAATGCAGTAATTGCTAATATAATTCCAACAGACTCTTAGCATCGCTACGAGTGAGAAAGTCTCGTCATAGTCAACTCCTTGAACTTGTCGGAAAACATCTTAACGACAAGTCGAGCTTTCTTAATGGTGATAATTACCATTATTGTCCGTCTTCCTTTTAAAATCCATCTGTACCCAACAGCCTTACGACCATCAAGTAGTTCTTCCAAAGTCTATACTTTGTTTTCATACATGGATCCTCTCTCGGATTTTATGGCCTCGAGCCATTTGTCGGAATCCGGGCCCACCATCGCTTCTCCATAGCTCGTAGGTTCATTGTTATCTAGTAACATGACCTCCAAGATAGGATTACCGTACCACTCTGAAGTAGTACCTGTCCTTGTCGTCCTACGAGGTTTGGTAGGGACTTGATCTAGAGTTTCATGGTCACTATCATCAACTTCCACTTCAATTGGTGTAGGTGACATAGGAACAACTTCCTGTGCCCTGCTACACACTTGTTGAAGTGATGGTTCAATAACCTTATCAAGTCTCCACCATCCTCCCACTAAATTCTTTTGAGAGAAACTTTTCCTCGAGAAACGACCCGTTCATAGAAACAATCACTTTTGCTTCCGGATCTGAAATAGGAGGTATACCCAATTGTTTTGGGTGTCCTATGAAGATGCATTTATCCACTTTGGGTTCGAGCTTATCTGCCTGAAACCTTTTCACATAAGTGTCGTAGCCCCAAACTTTCAAGAAACGACAGCTTAGGTTTCTCTAAACCATAGTTCATTCGGTGTCATCTCAATGGAATTATGTGGTGCCCTATTTAAAGTGAGTGCGGTTGTCTCTAATGCCTAACCCATGAACGATAGTGGTAATTCGATAAGAGACATCATGGTATGCCCCATATCCAATGGGGTGTATCTATGATGTTCGGACACACCATCACACTATGGTGTTCCAGGCGGTGTTAGTTGTGAAACAATTTCCACAATGTCTTAATTGTGTACCAAAACTCGCAACTCAGATATTCATCTCAATGATCATATCATAGATATTTTATCCTCTAGTCATGATGATCTTCAACTTCACTCTGAAATTACTTGAACCTTTCAATAATTCATACTTGTGTTTCATCAAGTAAATATACTCAGCATCTACTCAAGTCATCTGTGAAGTAAGAACATAACAATATCCACTGCGTGCCTGGACAGATCACATGAAAATGTATTACTTCCAACAAGTTGCTCTCTTGTTCCATCTTACTGAAATGAGGCTTTTCAGTCATCTTGCCCATGTGGTATGATTTGCATGTCTCAAGTGTTGGGAATATGCCCTAGAGGCAATAATAAAAAGGATTATTATTATATTTCCTTGTTCATGATAATTGTCTTTTATTCATGCTATAATTGTATTATCCGGAAATCGTAATACATGTGTGAATACATAGACCATAACATGTCCCTAGTGAGCCTCTAGTTGACTAGCTCGTTGGTCAACAGATAGTCATGGTTTCCTGACTATGGACATTAGATGTCATTGACAACGGGATCACATCATTAGGAGAATGATGTGATGGACAAGACCCAATCCTAAGCATAGCACAAGATCGTGTAGTTCGTTTTGCTAGAGCTTTTTCAATGTCAAGTATCTCTTCCTTAGACCATGAGATCGTGTAACTCCCGGATACCGTAAGAGTGCTTTGGGTGTACCAAACGTCACAACATAACTGGGTGACTATAAAGGTGCACTACAGGTATCTCCAAAAGTGTCTGTTGGGTTGACACGGATCGAGACTGGGATTTGTCACTCTGTATGACCGAGAGGTATCTCTGGGCCCACTCGATAATGCATCATCATAATGAGCTCAAAGTGACCAAGTGTTTGGTCACGGGATCATGCATTACGGTACGAGTAAAGTGACTTGCCGGTAACGAGACTGAACGAGGTATTGGGATACCAACGATCGAGTCTCAGGCATGTAACGTACCGATTGACAAAGGGAATTGTATACGGGGTTGTTCGAATCCTCGACATCGTGGTTCATCCGATGAGATCATCGAGGAGCATGTGGGAGCCAACATGGGTATCCAGATCCCGCTGTTGGTTATTGCCCGAGAGCCGTCTCGGTCATGTCTACGTGTCTCCCGAACCCATAGGGTCTACAAACTTAAGGTTCGGTGACGCTAGGGTTGTATGAATATGAGTATGCAGCAAACTGAATGTTGTTCGGAGTCCCGGATGAGATCCCGGACGTCACGAGGAGTTCCGGAATGGTCCGGAGGTAAAGAATTATATATAGGAAGTGATATTTCGGCCATCGGGGAAGTTTCGGGGTCACCCGGTATTGTACCGGGACCACCGGAAGGGTCCCGGGGGTCCACCGGGTGGGGCCACCCATCCCGGAGGGCCCCAAGGGCCGAAGTGGGGAGGGGAACCAGCCCATAGTGGGCTGGTGCGCCCCCCTTGGCCCACCCCTGCGACTAGGGTTGAAACCATAGGGTGGGGGGGGGGCGCCCCACTTGCCTTGGGGGGGTACTCCACCCCCCTTGGCCGCCGCCCCCTTGGGAGATTGGATCTCCCAGGGCCGGCGCCCACCCTGGGGGCCTATATAAAGGGAGGGGGGAGGGGGGCAGCCGCACCCTGAAGTTCTGGCGCCTCCCTCCCCCTGCTACACCACTTCCTCCTCCGTCACGTGCTTGGCGAAGCCCTGCCGGAGTGTTGCTGTTCCACCACCACCACACCGTTGTGCTGCTGCTGGAGCTTTCATCATCAACCTCTCCTTCCCCCTTGCTAGATCAAGACGGAGGAGACGTCACGCTGACCGTACGTTTGTTGAACGCGGAGGTGCCGTCCGTTCGGCGCTAGGATCTCCGGTGATAGGATCACGACGAGAACGAATACTTCAACCCCGTTCTTTTGAACGCTTCCGCGCGATCTACAAAGTGGTATGTAGATGCTATCTCTCTCCCATGACTCTTTGCTTAGATGAACTCATAGATGGATCTTGGTGAAACCGTAGGAAAAATTTTAATTTTCTGCAACGTTCCCCAACATCAAGTGATTCAAAATCAAGTGAGTCCAAACGATCTATCTGCATGGAGTTTCTTCATGCGTACATACCAATAGACATGGTTCGCATGTCTCAAACTTTTCAAAAATGAGTGAGTCCAAAGACCCATCAACATGGAGCTTCTTCATGCGTTTTATACCAATATGACTCAAATGGTAGTGCCACAAGCAGGTGGTACTATCATTACTATCTTATATCTTTTTGGCATGAACATGTGTATCACTACGATCGAGATTCAATAAACCATTCATTTTAGGTGCAAGACCATTGAAGGTATTGTTCAAATAAATAGAGTAACCATTATTCTCCTTAAATGAATAACCCTATTGCGATAGACATAATCCAATCATGTCTATGCTCAACGCAAACACCAAATAACAATTATTTAGGTTTAACACCAATCTCGATGGTAGAGGGAGCAGGCGATGCTTGATCACATCAACCTTGGAAACACTTCCAACACACATCGTCATCTCACCTTTATCTAGTCTCCGTTTATTCCGTAGCTCTTTTATTTCGAGTTACTAACACTTAGCAACCAAACCGGTATCTTAATACCCTGGTGCTACTAAGAGTACTAGTAAAGTACACATTTAATACAATGTATATCCAATATACTTCTGTCAACCTTGCCAACCTTCTCATCTACCAAGTATCTAGAGTAGTTCTGCTTCAGTGACTGTTCCCTCATTATAGAAGCACTTAGTCTCGGGTTTGGGTTCAACCCTGGGTTTCTTCACTGGAGCAGCAACTGATTTGCCATTTCATGAAGTACCCCTTCTTGCCCTTGCCCTTCTTGAAACTAGTGGTTTCACTAACCATCAACAATTGATGCTCCTTCTTGATTTCTACTTTCGCAGTGTCAAACATCGCGAATATTTGAAGGATCATCATATCTATCCCTGATATGTTATAGTTCATCACGAAGATCTAGTAGCTTGGTGGCAATGTCTTTGGAGAAACATCACTATCTCATCAGGAAGATTAACTCCCACTCGATTCAAGTGATTGTTGTGCCCAGATAATCTGAGTACAAGTTCAACGATTGAGCTTTTCTCCCTTAGTTTGTAGGCTAAGAAGCTCATCGGAGGTCTTATACCTCTTAACGTGGGCACGAGCTTGAAATCCCAATTTCAGCCCTTGGAACATCTCATATGTTCCGCGACATTTCTAAAACGTCTTTAGCGCCTCAATTCCAAACCGTTTAACATTACTGAACTATCACGTAGTCATCAAAACGTGTATGTCAGATGTTCGCAACATCCGCAGACGACGTTCGAGGTTCAGCACACCGAGCGGTGCATTAAGGACATAAGCCTTCTACGCAGTAATGAGGACAATCCTCAGTTTACGGACCCAGTCCGCATAATTGCTACTATCAACTTTCAACTAAATTTTCTCTAGGAACATATCTGAAACAGTAGAACTAAAACGCGAGCTACGACATAATTTGCAAAGACCTTTTGACTATGTTCAGGATAAATAAGTTCATCTAATGAACTCCCACTTAGATAGACATCCCTCTAGTCATCTTAAGTGATACATGATCCGAGTCAACTAGGCCGTGTCCGATCATCACGTGAGACGGACTAGTCATCATCGGTGAACATCTTCATGTTGATCGTATCCACTATACGACTCATGTTTGACCTTTCGGTCTCCTGTGTTCCGAGGCCATGTCTATACATGCTAGGCTCGTCAAGTCAACCTAAGTGTTTCGCATGTGTAAATCTGGCTTACACCCGTTGTATGTGAACGTTAGAATCTATCACACCCGATCATCACGTGGTGCTTCGAAACAACGAACTTTCGCAATGGTGCACAGTTAGGGGGAACACTTTCTTGAAATTATTATGAGGGATCATCTTATTTACTACCATCGTTCTAAGCAAATAAGATGCATAAACATGATAAACATCACATGCAATCAAATAGTGACATGATATGGCCAATATCATTTTGCTCCTTTTGATCTCCATCTTCGGGGCTCCATGATCATCATCGTCACCGGCATGACACCATGATCTCCATCATCATGATCTCCATCATCGTGTCTCCATGAAGTTGTCTCGCCAACTGATTACTTCTACTACTATAACTAATGGTTTAGCAATGAAGTAAACTAATTACATGGCGTTATTCAGTGACACGCATGTCATACAATAATTAAAGACAACTCTTATGGCTCCTGCCAGTTGTCATACTCATCGACATGCAAGTCGTGATTCCTATTACAAGAATATGATCAATCTCATACATCACATATATTTCATTCATCACATCCTTCTTGGCCATATCACATCACACGGCATATGCTGCAAAAACAAGTTAGACGTCCTCTAATTGTTGTTGCAAGTTTTTACGTGGCTGCTATAGGTTTCTAGGAAGAATGTTTCTTACCTACGCCAAAACCACAACGTGATATGCCAATTGCTATTTACCCTTCATAAGGACCCTTTTCATCGAATCCGATCCGACTAAAGTGAGAGAGACTGGCACCCGCTAACCACCTTATGCAACAAGTGCATGTCAGTCGGTGGAACCTGTCTCATGTAAGCGTATGTGTAAGGTCGGTCCGGGCCGCTTCATCCCACAATACCGTCGAAACAAGATAGGACTAGTAACAGTAAGCATATTGAACAAAATCTACGCCCACAACTACTTGTGTTCTACTCGTGCATAGAATCTACGCAATAGACCTAGCTCTGATGCCACTGTTGGGGATCGTTGCAGAAATTAAAAAAAATTCTATGCATCACCAAGATCAATCTATGGAGAGACTAGCAACGAGAGAGAGGGGAGTGCATCTTCATACCCTTGAAGATTGTGATGCAGAAGCATTACAAGAACGCGGATGAAGGATTCGTACTCATAGCGATTCAGATCGTGGTTGATTTCGATCTAAGCGCCGAACAACGGCGCCTCCGCGTTCAACACACGTACAGCCCGGGGATGTCTCCTCCTTGATCCAGCAAGGGGAGAGGAGAATTTTAGGGAGAGATCCGGCAGCACGACGGCGTGGTGGTGGAGCTTGCAGTTCTCCTGCAGGGCTTCGCCAAGCACTACGGAGGAGGAGGAGGTGTTGGGGAGGGAGAGGGTTGCGCCAGGGGCAAGGGTGAAGCTCCCATGCGCCTCCCCACTATATATAGGGGTGGAGGGGGCTGGTTTCTTGCCCTCCAAGTCCATTGGGGCGTTGGCAAAGGTGGGAGGAAAGAAATCCCATCATTTCCTTCCCCACCGATTGTTATCCCCCCTTTTTAGGGATCTTGATCTTATCCCTTCGGGATATGATCTTATTACTTCTAAGGGGGATCTTGGTGCGCCTTGACCAGGGGTGTGGGGCCTTTCCCCCACTACCCACGTTCATGTGGGTCCCCCCATGCTGGTGGGCCCCACTCCAGAACCTTCTAGAACCTTCCCGGTACAATATCGAAAAATCCCGAACATTTTCCGGTGGCCAAAATAGGACTTCCCATATATAAATCTTTACCTCTGGACCATTCCGGAACTCCTCGTGATGTCCGGGATCTCATCCGGGACTCCGAACAACATTCGGTAACTGCACACTAATTCCCATGACAACTCTAGCGTCACCGAACCTTAAGTGTGTAGACCCTACGGGTTCGGGAATCATGCAGACATGACCGAGACAGCTCTCTTGCCAATAACCAACAGCGGTATCTGGATACCCATGTTGGCTCCCACATGTTCCACGATGATCTCATCAGATGAACCACAATGTCAAGGATTCAAGCAATCCCGTATACAATTCCCTTTGTCAATCGGTACGTTACTTGCCCGAGATTCCGTCGCCAGTATCCCAATACCTCGTTCAATCTCGTTACTGGCAAGTCACTTTACTCGTTCTGTAATGCATGATCCCATGACTAAATACTTAGTCACATTGAGCTCATTATGATGATGCATTACCGAGTGGGCCCAGAGATACCTCTCCGTCAACGGAGTGACAAATCCCAGTCTCGATTCATGCCAACCCAACAGACACTTTCAGAGATACATGTAGTGCACCTTTATAGACACCCAGTTATGTTGTGACGTTTGGTACACCCAAAGCATTCCTGCGGTATCCGGGAGTTACACAATCTAATGGTCTAAGGAAATGGTACTTGACATTAGAAAAGCTCTTAGCAAACGAACTACACGATCTTGTGCTATGCTTAGGATTGGGTCTTGTCCATCACATCATTCTCCTAATGATGTGATCCTGTTATCAATGACATCCAATGTCCACGGTCAGGAAACCATAACCATCTATTGATCAACGAGCTAGTCAACTAGAGGCTCGCTAGGGACATGTTGTGGTCTATGCATTCACACATGTATTACGGTTTCCAGTTAATACAATTATAGCATGAACAATAGACAATTATCATGAACAAGGAAATATAATAATAACCATTTTATTATTGCCTCTAGGGCATATTTCCAACATTGACCGCCACCTGCCTCGCTCCCACTGGTCTATATTAATGGAGCGCTCGAGCGGCCGCACCCCCTATCCTCGCCACACACACAATCCTCTCTCTCTGCCCGCATCCTGGACGCCGCTCCCAGTCCTTAGAGTGCACCGGAGCATGGCGTGAATATGGAGACATAGGTTTTCATCGCCGCCGACGAGGTGGACAATGAGGCAGCCAACAAGTGAAGGCGGGCCGAGAAAGAACCGCAAGCGATTCCAGCAGGCCTAGACTTCATCAGCAATCTCCTCGATGGTATGTTGAGAGTCATCATATCCTACCAATCAAATATGTGGCAAGGACAGCCACCCTTTCCCGGCGGTGGCGCCCCCTATGGCTCCTCACCCCTGTCGACCTCCTCGACACCCACGAGCTCTGCCATGGCTATTGCAAAAGCTTGGATGCGTTTTCCTAGATCTTAGGCAGTCACCATGGCCCAATCAGAGGCCTTATCATGGGCAAGTTCCATTCCAATGACAAGGACCGAGCCAAGCTTGACGAGTGGTTCTGATTCCTCGCCATAGATCAGCTCGAGAAGCTCAGTTTTAATGATGGGCACATGTGCTCACTGCCAACGTCCGTGCTCCGCTTCGCACCCACGCTGCGCCTCGCCAGGTTCATGAACTGCCATTTTACCCCTTAATGACGCGCCCGCTCTTTTTCTACCATGACTGAAGCACCTCGAGCTTGTCACCGTCCGCATCCCAAAGGATGACATGGAGCGCCTACTCTGCGGCTGTACTGCACTCGAGTTCATTCGTCTTCAGGCGATGAATTGGTCAAGTACATTACACATCACCTCCAGGGCTCTCCGGACTATTTATGTGTGTTGCTGGTGCTGCAATGAGAGACACTACAAAAAAAAGACACATCCGTGACATTTTGGGCCGAACGAATTTTTTTTCTGTCATACATATGACACTTCTATGACGATAATTGTGACAGAACCCGGTATCATCATAGATGTGGTGGGCTCCTACTTCTATGACAAAAAATCATGACAGAGAATGGGCTTTTCGTCCTGGGCGGGCTGGAGACGCAGCTGCATGACATTCTTTGGGCCGTCCATGACGGAAAAAACCATGGTAGAAGCGAGGGGTAGGAAAATTTCGAGGAGTTGCCGGTTACGGTGGGAGGTCAGGGGCCGAGCGATGTGCATTTCTCTCGTACACGTACGTGTGTGTGTGTGAGGTGTTAGCTCTAACTGAACCCGAGCGAGGCGTTGGGCTCTAACTGAACCTGAGCGTACTGAACCTGAGCGATTGCACTGCAGGCTACGCGTTACTGAACCCGAGCGATCGATCGATGGCTGTTAACTGAACCGATGGAGCGATTCCTTCACTATTACTGCTAACTGAAGCCGATCGATTGGATGAACAGTGAGCATTGCAGGGGGGGTTTGGATGAACAGTGAGCGGTGGCGTTGCCTCTGGATGAACAGGACCCCGTGGTGTGGAGGGCTGGATGAACAGTAGACGGTGGAGGGGTGGCCGTGGAGGGGTGGTTGAACAGGACCCCGTGGTGTGGAGGGCTGGATGAGCAGTAGACGGTGGAGGGCTGGATGAGCAATAGAAGGTGGAGGGGTGGTTGAACAGTAGCCGGTGGAGTAGCGTGCGGTGGAGGCTGGATGAACAAGAGCCCATGGAGGCTGGAGGAGGTCGACGGTAGCCCGTGGAGGCTGGAGGAGGTCGACGGTGGAGATGAACGGTATCCCGTGGAGTCCCGTTTTGCGGTACGCCACACCCCTCCCGATGAACAGGACCCCCGTTTCGACCATAGCGCTCCAACACAAGTCCGTTTCGTCCGTTTTGCGGCACGCCACACCCCTCCCGATGAACAGGACCCCCATTT
>NC_041383.1:794092720-794093543 GCF_002162155.2 Triticum dicoccoides | reverse complement strand
AGGAGGTTCGTTTCCTCCATTTTGTGGTACGCCACACCCCTCCGATGAACAGGACCCCCGTTTCGACCATAGGAGGTTCGTTTCCTCCGTTTTGCGGTACGCCACACCCCTCCCGATGAATAGGACCCCTGTTTCGACCGTAGGAGGTCCTTTCCTCCGTTTTGCGGTACGCCACACCCCTCCCGATCAACAGGACCCCGTTCCGAACATGGCATGTCGAACACAAGGCTGTTTCCTCTGTCCTGCGGTATGCCAGGCCTCGTTTCCATCGCCTGTTCTATCCGAGCCAGTTGGCTCCCACGCGTTCCGTTGCCTCCCGATGAACACGACGCATTCCGTTGCCTTCCCATGAACCCGACGCATTCCGTTGCCTCCCCATGAACACGAGCCCTCGCCGTACGTATGCGCGACTAAGCATTCGAGACCCCGCCCATATGTACACATACGTGGCCGTATTTTCTTTCTTGCACCCTGGCCGCTGTACATACGTGTACATGCTACGCGCGCGCCTCTATTACGACACGTGCACGCCTCTACTACGACACGTGCATGCCTCTACATCGACCAGTATGTAGATACACGTTCGCGACCAGGATGACAACGCTACGTACGCTTCGACCAGGTGGGTCCCGACTGTCAGGCACTTCCTTGCCTGCGAAGATGTAGCTGGTGGGTCCCAGCAGTCAGGGGGGCGAATCATTTTGTTTTTGTTTTTTTTGCCCGGACGCACTTCCTTGCATGCGAAGGTGTAGCTGCTGGGTCCCAGCAGTCAGGGGGCGAATCATTTTTTTTCCCGGACGCACTTCCTTGCGTGCGAAGGTGT
>NC_041383.1:794080761-794092390 GCF_002162155.2 Triticum dicoccoides | reverse complement strand
AGGTGTAGCTGGTGGGTCCCAACAGTCGGGGGGCGAATCGTTTTTTTTCGGACGCACTTCCTTGCGTGCGAAGATGTAGCTGGTGAGTCCCAGTAGTCAGGGGGGCGAATCATTTTTTTCCCGAACGCACTTCCTTGCGTGCGAAGATGTAGCTGGTGAGTCCCAGTAGTCAGGGGGCGAATCATTTTTTTCGCGAAATACGGTGGCCCGCCCGGTGGGTCCATGCTATCAGGTGGAGGAATAATTATTTTTGCGTGTAATAAGGAGGCACTTCCTTGCGGCTGCCGTGGACCCAGCTGTCAGCCTCTCCACATACAGTCCACGTCCAACGGAAGTCGTTCCTTGACCTCGTTGACCATGCCGCGCCGAGAGCACCACGGCGGTGGACCACGAGGCCTAGGAAGCGGACAACGCAGAGCCGGGGAAGACGCGGCAGTGGATGCACACGCGGAGAGGAGTACGAGGGTTCACTGGTTCAGCTGCGCTGCCGTCGCCGCAGAATAACAGGGGGTGTGGGTGAGTGGAGGGATGGCCTGGCCATCGGTGGGAGTAGTAGGGGGCGGTGAGGCCTTCGCGCCAGCACAGCCGGCCACGGGAGGCAGGAGCAGGCGGCACGACTAGCGCTGCTTTGGGCGGCTAGAGTAAGAAGACCAGAGGTTGAAGAAGCACGATGGCCGCTGGATGGACATCGTACGGTCACTGCAGCTAGAATCGTTTATATTGACTAAGTTGACAAAGCCCTTGGTACGTCAACTTAGTAGGCCCACAGGTCAGCTTCCGAAACGGTGTGCCCCAGATGTCAGGAGGAGGAATCATTTTTTGGGCGGGTAAAGCTAGAATATCCGAGATTGAAGAAGAAGCACGGCATCCGTTGGATGGACATCCAACGGCCACTGCTGCTAGAACCGTGTGTTGACTATAAGTTGACAAAGCCTTGCATACGCGTCAACTCTATTTTTTTAGGGGACGCGTCAACTTAGTAAGGCCAGAAGTGTGTGGCAGAGAATTTATAGCCCATTTGAGATTTGTAAGAATGTTAGCCCATTTTTGAATTCTAATGGAATTTACTACAGCCTATTTACAGTTTGTTAAAAGTATAGCCCATTACAACCAACCGTTCAAAACAGAATTCAATAAAATTTCCCACATTTTGATGGGATCCGAATATTTTTATCCCAAAATTTCTAGTCATATTAAATGCAATTTCAATATAAATTTATATTACGTAAAAATACAACAAAACATTGCGCTCGCAACAATTAATGAAATTAAAATTTTCAATATTCCAAAAATAATATTTTATGAAGTAATCACTGTTTGGTGCATTTTTTTATAGTTACTACCCAGTTTTTATAATTACATCCCATTTATTATTTCTTAAAGCCCATTTTCTTGTTAAGCCTAATGCATCCCTCCTAGGAAAGATTTGCAGCCCAGCAGGGCGGAGAATCACAACTTGACCTTGCCTGGGTATTCCTCAAAAAAAAAGTATAGCTGGGCTAGCCATTTTCAGCTTGAAAAAAATTAACATCTGGGCTGGATATCTGGCCTGGGCTAGACGGGCCACAGCCCGCCCAGTTAATACCTGCAGCGATGTTTTCATTGTTGTTCAGAGGAGAAAAAATAATATCTGGGGTAAACATCGAAAAACTCTGCAGTGCTCACACCTCAAAAACACAAATACTGCTCGAGCTGCTTGGTCCCAGCTGTCGGCCGCTTCTTGTGCAATTCTCTCGTTTATTGACTACTCCCTCCTTTTTGGTTTATAATGCTCAATTCGAAAATCTCACCAATCAAGGTAGATGGCGAGTGGTGGAATACTTTTTGTAGTTTTGCAAAAGCACCTAATTAATGCTCTTGTTATCCTCAAAAAATTATGTTTATCAATGCATTAATTGCAATGCATGCATGCATAAAGTACATGCATTGGTCAATTTTCTCTTAATACTTGCATGTAATGATTTAATGTACCTTAGAATCTAAACATGTGATGGAAAACAACCAAATTGAGCCTTATAAAATGGAAAAACTAAAATTTTGAGATAAGCCCTATAAACCGGAAAGGAGGGAGTACATAGGTTGACAATGGTGTGGGACCGTGATGTCAGGAAACCAGGAGGAAGCAGAACAAATTATAGTTATATATATATATATATATATATATATATATATATATATATATATATATATAATAAGGAGGCACTTGCGTACGTGAGGCTATGGACCTGGTGGGTCCCCATTGTCATCCTATCCAAGTAAAGTCATCTCCTCGCCCGCGCGCGCTTTCCGCCCGAAACAGTCAGTGCCGGCCGCCCCGCTTCCCGGTGCAGGCGATTGCTCCTCCTTCAAATGACACAAGTGCCGTCCGTCCATCCATTTGCTGCACACATCAATGATACGCGGTTGCCGAGGCGGCTACTCCGGCGCCACACGTCCGTCCCTCCGCCTGCCCACCATTGCTATATAAACTGTTGCGCCGGCCATAGCCGCAGTCATCTGCATCCGTTCCCTTTCTCCTGTCCACACCACTACTTCCCACCATGGCTTCCTCGCGCTCCAGCGCTCTTCGGAACGGGCGGACGATGGACCACAAGGAGATGGCAGCCATTGCTGCCGACCGACTGGCCAGTAGGCAGCCGGAGGACGATGACGTTCCAATGGAGAACATGGTAGTCGACGATCCGGCGCCAAACCCCTCCTCCGCACCATCCTCGCTGGTGCATTGCCCCATGACCATCAGCGAGGCCCGTGCCCAATATATGGACAGGGTGAGGCAGATGTGTGAGGAGCAGTTCCGGGAGGCACAGGCCGACGCCTCCTACAACCACCATCTCCTCCAGGAGCACCTGCAGGCAGAGGAGCAGATCGCCGTGGAGCGGGCGGAGCAGGAGGCGCTTCTTGACTCGTACCTCTCCGCATGCAAGGGCCGCCTCGAGCGCTGGCGGTACCGCATGCGGGTGGCGGAGGCTGCGGCCCCCTACAAAGAGGCTAGCAAAGAGGGTGATGAAGCGGGTGAGGCATTGTTTGGCGAGACCAAGGACGAGGCAGAGGACAATGCCGACTCCGACGAGTCCCCGCTCCGCTGGCGTCGATGACGCCCTACTCCGCCGAGGCCCCGCAAGGCCAACAACAAGGCAGAGGACATCACCGGCTCCGCCGAGGCCCCGCCCCGCCAACAACGAGGCAGAGGACATCGCCGTCTCAGCCGAGGCCCACCCTGCCGGCAACGTGGGGGAGGATTTCCACCGCTCTGCTGAGGCGCCGCCTGCTGGCAATGAGATAGAGGACATCGTCAGCTCCGCCGAGGCCTCGCCCCGCTGCCAACGAGGCCGCGCCACACAGAAAATGAGGAAGAGTAGAACACGGTAGGTCTCCGCCGCTCGGGTCCAAGTAAGGCCACCGCTGCTACCCTCTGGTTAAAGCCAAGCTAGGCGGGTTGACCATTGACGGCCGGTTAGCTTCTTGGCGGCGACGTGGAGTCGGAGAGCTGCGCTATAGAAGAACGATGCTTCTACTTAACTGCTGGTGCAGTTGGCTGACTGACACGTGGGCCCAAGAGGCCACATGTCAGTTACGCAACTGCACCTGCAGTTAAGTCACTGAAGATTCTGTTCGGCTCAGTGGGACACAGGTGGGTAGCTTCGGTTAATTAATTATACCTCCAGCACACCCCTTTTAGTTTTTTTAGGAAAGGAGGATGACCCCGGCCTCTGCATCTGGGAGATGCATGCGGCCACAAACACCCCTTTTTAGTTGAAGAATGTATGAAATGTAATTAAATCTGACATGTTTATATGAAATCCAACCATATATGAATGAATTTATTTCGATTAGTTCAAATTCCTGTATCACTAGCATTGGATGAACATGCAAAACAATATGTACTAGCATTATTCCCAGGGTGATCACCATGTTTGCAGCAGTTTCACATGTACTCCCTCCGGTCCTTTCTATACAAGTTTTGTCTGCAGTCAAAGTATCTCTACTTTGACCAATCTTATACAAAAAAGTATGCACTTTCACAATGTGCGAAGTAGAAAGGAACAGAATGAGTACAAAGAGTTTGAGCAGCTTTTTAGCGTTTATGTACATTGCAATCAAACACACAGGGCTAGCAATTCATAGAGAACATTCAAAACAATCGATAATTATGCATCTTAGCAACTCACATGTTAGAGGCAATATTTACTTCCCAACTAAAGAATAAAGAAAAAATTGATCGACGCTGCTGGCAGCAAGGGCGTCCCATTTGAAAATATCAAACGCATGTCTTAAAATCAATGAGAAAAATTTGACAAGATTGTCCCATTCCAAAATATCAAATGCCTATGATTGTGGAATGGGCAGGGTTTGCCATCAGTTCGGACATTGACATGGCACCTTGTGCTAAATAAACCAACTGTTCTTTTTGTGCAGTTCCACCAAAATCAACCAAATTCACACGTAGCTTGTATGATTTCGCCCTTATATGTTGCAACGCCTTGAACTTATCGGCACCTCCTTTCTTGTGGTGGAAATGAATGATTCGATGTATTCATGAACATTTTGTGCAGTTCCCATTGAAATCAAGCTGATCACCCCTGTTTGCACAAATACAAAAAAAGTGATTAGTATAAAGCAAAATGTACTATGAATTGACAGTTTAAAC
Organism: Triticum dicoccoides; assembly: GCF_002162155.2. Lineage (NCBI taxonomy): Eukaryota > Viridiplantae > Streptophyta > Magnoliopsida > Poales > Poaceae > Triticum > Triticum dicoccoides. The sequence continues at coordinate 794,087,742 of NC_041383.1, read as the reverse complement.
AGGCACCTACATGGTCCATGTAGATCACACTTTTAGAAAAATGGAACTCACCAGAAAGAATCCTAGAACAACATTGTACTCGCGCATCACAGCAAAAAAATGGAGATTTGTCAGTCCTTCTGAGCTGAAGTTAGTTTGGTCTTGTGGGGAGTAATGTAACCATCCTTAAACTGCTCCTTCTGATGAGAATCCTAGAACAACATTGTACTCGCGCATCACAGCAAAAAATGGAGATTTGTCAGTCCATCTGAGCTGAAGTTAGTTTGGTCTTGTGGGGAGTAATGTAACCATCCTTCAACTGCTCCTTCTGATGAGAAGATAGACAGGGCTTCTTTATCCTGGCATAATCGGAACTAGTCACTTCACATACTCCATATTCTTCTTCAGAGGAAGATGATCCTATTGTGCAAATACAAGAGGACAACTAAAGCTAGCATCCCTATTTGCTCGAAAAAAAGGAAAGGAAATATTTAAAACAGCACATATGAAGCATTTCTCAAGGACAATACCACTTTTTATGACAGTATCTAAACAGTAGCACAACACCAATAGAGATGACAAAGCTCAATCATATGGATGAATTAGTGGGCGAGTACCAACCTTTTTCAGGAGGCTTATTGTGTAGAGCATACAGATCAAGCACTTCTGCGGAACCATCTGTTGCTATCTACTATGGTGGCCATGCTTACTATATACTCCTCGATTAGTTTAATGTTTCCAACATCTTTTTGTGTAGTTTCAATAAAATATATGGTATCTTCAAAGAAGATCCCTGTTTGCACAAGTAGAGATAATTATGTATGGCATCAAATCAGTGGCAAAACAATTGCTCGTTCTAGCCATAGCAATAAATTAAGATACAAAACTATATCATTACTTGTGTCATCACAGTTCTAGTGCTTCATTACAGCATCGGGAGTTGATTTTTGTTTTTCTTCCGCTTGTTCTTCCCCTTCATCACTTGGTTCAATAACAGACAAGCTTCGCCTTCAATGTAAGATTTAGCATGTCAATTAGGGAGCACAAGTATAGTTCTAAACTTAATTTTCTGATGAAAGTGGCAAAATACAGGCCAGCAATTGTGAAATATCCTTATCTTACCTCAATGGGATATTACGGTGCACATACAGATTGGAAGTCTTGTCTCCATTTGTGCAGTTCACTAAAATCAAGCAACATTATCTTACAAGTAGCACAACATATGAAAGCACACTGCAGAATCATGTGAAAGAAGGCTAGTACTGACCTCTCGAGATGCGGAATCCAAACAACTCACAAGAAGAAGATCTGAACCAAATTCGCCTTAACGGATAGGAAGTAAGATCTCCTCTTGTGCAGTTCCACTAAGATCAAGCAATCAAGCAACATTGTCGATGTGACATTTTTGTTGAACTGCACAAAACACTCTTAAAACAAAAGTGTTGTGTGCAGTGCAACAAAAGGTCACAATGGCAACGAGGTGAAGTAGATAACCCTGTTTACACAGGGGTGCAAAGGAAACAATTAGTGGTCAATAATGGTGGATGACACAGAAGCCAACAAAAAGAAGCATCTACCTTATCTAAATGGGAAAGAAATCAAGACAGTAGCATTTCTCAAATGGTGGCATTGATTAATATTAACATAGAGATTATATTAACAATAAAATTTGTTAAACATGTAATTTGCTTTTAACTGTGGCATTGCATCAATTTTCCAGCGGCATTATTAGAGGGTGTTTGTTTACAGGGACATTTTGGTGTAGGGACTAAAAAAACTCCGTGTCAGTCACATCTAAACCAAACAGGAGGGACTTTTCGGGACTAAAAGTGGGCATTTGGGACTAAAGAAAGAAGACCCCGAGGGAGTCTTTTTGGGACTTTTTCCAACAGTTGCCCCTGCCATGCATCGCACCTTGTTTCTATTAGTTCATTACTAGGGGTAACATGGTCTTTTATCATGTCATTTAATAACCTCTAGTCCATGTTTAGTCCCTGGAACCAAGCAGGTAGGGACTAGGGAGTTTTTAACCAAACAAGGCCTTAGATTAACAACATCTAATGAGTTGCACGGGATAGTGGACGCACCAGCACCATGTTCATGTACCAATGTACTGTGGTCATGCACAGTCTGTTGCAACAAAGAACAAACAACCAAGGAGCATATTTTTGTTGGTCCCAGTTTTGTTATCTTTAGACACCTTTCCCTATGTGAGCGCAGCAAATCTAGTCCTGCTCAAACTCTACAGCCTTGTCCCACACTACTTTCCCCCATTCCTTTCCTCTTTGAACCACGTCCTAGATTCATGCTATACAACTTTCCCCCTTCATTTTCTCTTTGAACCACGTCCTAGATTCATGCTATATACAACTTTTCCCACTACTTTCCCCCACTCCTTTCCTCTTTGAACCACGTCCTAGATTCATGGTATACATGCAGCTAAAGCAATGCATGTGGAGTAATTAAAATATACCTTAAGGTTCTTGGGGCGTGGTTCGGTGGGTGACGGGACGGCGGCGAAGAAGAAGGGGTCGGAGGCCGTCCCGCGCCGACGCTGGGTGGAAAGTGAACAGCAGCGCCGGTAGTGGGTTCCCTCCCTCGCCGATGGCGACAGCGTTAAGCCTCCTTCCCTTCCCGGCGGACGGATCCTGCCGGCTCTTTGAGCAGCAGTGAGGGGAGAGAGAGGCCAACGAAGTCTTGTTTAGATCTGGACAGGGCGAGAGAGTGTGAAGAGAGAAACTACAAGCGCTGAGGCTCCAGCGTGTATATATATACTAGTTATCGAACCCGAGACCTCAAGTTTGATGAGCGAACAGGCTAACCAGCTACACAACCCTCTCATTATGTTCAACAAGAGGAAAATAACCTTTTATACATTCCTGCATTCGTGTGACAGGCATGCCGTGTTTGTGTGTGTGTGTGTGTGGGAGTCATTAGGATTTCAATCATAATCGTGTCATGTGGCTTTGGTGGTAAGACTATCCACAGTGGTGCAGAAATAATGCAGCCTTAGTCACCTTACCTCTCTCCACGTAGTACGTTGGGTCCCACCAGTCAAAGGGTGAAACAAACAAATTAATAAGAAAAATTAAAAGCGCCAGCGGTGTATCTTACTACCTCACACATCTGACTACTGCTCGGGAACACTGTCCAATTGATCCCTCTGTTCGCTCACGTACTATTTTAAGTGAATCCTTATTATAACATGCACACAAATTTTGGGCACTTGTATTCGACTTAAGTCAGTGTGCCACCGTATCTCGTATACTTACTACTCCCTCCGTCTAGGTGTAATAAGTCACGTTAGAAGGTGCAACGGGACCAAGGTGCGTGTGTGTGCGTGTGTGTGTTTAACATCATGTGTGTGTTAGAGAGTGCGACAGATCGACCTACTCCTACAGAGATATGGTGTGTAGTGTACGATTTAGCCGCGAGAGTCGGTGCATCCTCTCGTTTCCGGGCGTGTCCGGTAGGGACATGTGGACAGCTGCCACGCCCGCTCCTGACCAGCCTGGCCCACCCAAAGCCCCTCCATCGCCCGCGCGCGCTTCCCACCGGAAATGGTCAGCGCCGCTCCAAAGAATCGGTGCCGCATTTATGCCCGGGCAGAGCGGACGCGACCTCTCACTGGCGCAAGAGTGATGGTTGCTTCGTCCGTCCAACTTACTACTGGGTCTATGTGATTTGATGGCTCATTGGTCTTTATTACTGAGGTGGTAGGACTGTTGGATGTCCCACGCTTTCGGCGAAAGGAGGTAGTAGATTACAATTTTCTCCATTCTTACAGCGGAGGAGTGCAAGAGCAGTGAAAACACGCAGGCTCAGTGATTACATGGCCCACCTCACACTATCACCGTGCGACACCTAACTCTTTACATAGTACTCCCTCTGTTCCTAAATATTACTAGATGAGTCCCCACGTGTTGCCGCGGAACAGCAGTATATCTCTCTGCGCAAAATTATCGATTTCATAGAACTAAAAAAAATCTATAACCGCATGACAAATGTGGTAGCCAAACTAAATAAACTCCCATCATCATTTAGATCATCCCACGTAAGGAAAAAAGATCAGCCAACTCCTACTGCATAATGGGATTATATTTTTCTTTTTGACATGTTAATGGGACTTAAAAGCTCACTTACATGCATGCTACCGGTGCATGCTTGCATGCAGACATGTTGATGTGATTTAAAACCCACTCACATGCATGTGCCACGGTATTTCTGCATGCTTGCATGTGGCTTAGTGCGGAGCCTCTCAACGTCTAGATCAGACGGCTATTATGACTGATTTACTTCATCTAACGGCTACATAATTTTGATGATGTGGCTCAAGGAGAGGATAGAGAATTCCTAGTAGTGGGGGCTAGCTATTACTAGTAGATAAGTCTTTATAGAGATTCCACTAGGTGAACTACATACGGAACAAAATGAATGAATCTACACTTAAAATGCATCTATATACATCCGCATGTGGTTAATGGTGAAATCTCTACAAAGACTTATATTTAGGAACGAAGGAAGTACTAGTATAGTACTAGTACATACTGTAATTTATCAGCGAGATAAATTTGTACAATGCTATGAAGCTTCCAGCTCCTGTTACATGTATCTTGCATCCAAGGTTGCCCGTTGCAACATTTCATCAAATACAAAGGAGACTAACATGCATGCTATTGCATCTCAATGATTGACGGATCATAGAAAATATGTACTCCCTCTGTTCCAAAATAAGTGTCTCAACTTTGTGCAAACTTTAGTACAAAGTTGTACTACTACTAAAGTTGACACTTATTTTGGAACAGAGGCAGCTAAAGAAAAAAGGATCCATGCAGTCCCTAGCCCTTGAATCGTGAACCCTGACCAGGCTTCAATTTGCTGGCAACGTTCGAGCTTCCTAATAAATGAAGTTTGCAACCTTTTGACCATCGGTTCATTTTGTGTAGTTTCACCAAAATCGAGATGAGCATCCTTGTGGCAAAGAAATTGAAGAAGCATGATTAGAATAAGATTACTAGGACTAGTTGATGAGACATAAACTCATCACAAATACAGTACGTAGAAGCGAGTAGAGGTATCAGGTATGTGCGGGGCAAAGAAGTAGAGAAATATCCACAGGGAGTGATGTGGGCAGCTGGAGCAGTGGTGCAAGCCGGCTGTAAAGGGAGTTGTACCTGAGGGATGTAGCTCAACCTTGAGGAGGGCGGCGGGAGGCGGCAACTGCCCATGTCACGGCAGTGAGCAAGGGACGAAGGCAACCTCGCCGGCTTTGTGAGAGAGAACGGCGGGGACCCCTGATCGGGACATGCCGACAGTGGGTTTTCGCCGTCGGCGACGGCCAACGCATCTACACTAAGCATCCACCCCTTCCCCAAGCGGACGTGATCCGCTGGGATGTTAGAGATGTGGCCACAGTCGTTTTGTGCGAGAGAGTGTGAAGAGAGCAACCCCAGCAAGCAACCGTGTAGGCTGGCCCGTCCTGACTATGTATATAGTGGAGCGGTTTCCTTTTCTCTCCATATGAACCTATCATATTGCGTACGTGCCACTGAACAAAAAAAAATTATTTATAAATGACGCGGCACCTACTACTCGTTCTCCTATAACCTTGCGCTTGGCATATCCAAAATATTAACCTTGCGATTGGCTCTTCGCCTCTTCGGGAAGTCGAGCAATAATGGTAGTGCAGTATATATCGTTCTGGCTATATGAGACCAAATTAATTGCTGCACGTCCGCCACGTAGGTGAGGGTCGAGGGGCGAGGGAGAGTGCTACTACATACGGAGCAAAATGAGTGAATGTACACTCTAAAATATGTCTATATACATCAGTGTTTGGAGTATGTACTAGTAGTTCATATTGAAATCTACTAAAGGACATATATATTCCAAACAATATGATATAATCTCTATAACCAAGGTAGTACTACCTCCGTCCTGGTTTATTAGTCCCCCTATGTAGTTTGTGCTAAATTTTGACCAAAGACTTAACTGACAAAATGTTAGTGCATGTTAACAAAAATTATAACGCTGGGTTCATATTCGAACATAGTTTTCAAATATATAATTTTTTGTGACATGCATGAGCATTTTGTTAGTTAAATTTATGGTCAAAATTTGGCATAGATTACAATGAGGACCAATAAACCAGGACGGAGGTAGTAGGGACGAGGAGTAAACGGAGGGAGTAGTAAAGTTTTCTCCTCGTCTTGCGAGCCACCGCGCTCATGGGCGAGGGAGGAGCAAGCTTCACCTCATCCTGCGAGCCACCGTGCCCGTGGGCGGGGGAGACGGCGTACTAAGCAAGCTTCTGCTTGTTCTGTGAGTTGACGGGACACATCAAAAGTACTCCAGTGTATAGAGCCTTGCCTCTAAGGTAGGCCCCACATGGTTTGCCTCTTTTTTTAATTTAACATAATGCGTCAAGTCGCAATTTGTTTGCTCACCCGTGGTAGACAACCCTCCCTCCACCAAGTGGACAACCAGTACACGTGCCAAATTACCACGTGGGCTGCCTTTTTCGTACAGAAATGAGCTCCACCGTGTACCCGCGCGGGTGTGGTTGGGAAAGAGATGGGAGTACGTGCGCTGTGCATGCAGCTCTTCTCTTCGTGCACGTCCCCCACCTACGTGGGTGTGTGTGAGAGATACAAACCGCGTTCGTGAGTGTTTTTTGTTTTGTGGTGGGGGTGGGGGTGAGGTGGGGGGTTGATTTCGTGAATTATTTGTGGGAATATGTGTCGATGACATCTCAAACAAAATTTTGCATGCAATGTGTGTGAAATGAAGGCCTATCCATATCATACATAGAGGGTCGGGCAATCCACGAGAAGAGAGGGAGGGGTCATAGCTATCGATAGAGTCGAAGAGAAGATCAAGTGGGTGGGTGCGAGATCGATGAAGAGAGCCATAGAAATTGTGTGTGTGTGTATGTGTGTGTGTGTGTGTGCAAGTCAAAGATATAGGGCAACTGGCCCACCGGAACGTTAGAGGGGACATGTC
>NC_041383.1:794077504-794080706 GCF_002162155.2 Triticum dicoccoides | reverse complement strand
TGTGTGGCAGGGAGACATGACTAGAGCGCTTGATGTATTGATGTGTGGGGGGGAAGGGGGTGGGGGGAGGGGTAGGCAGAGGCCTAACTATAGAGGTAGAACGACTCGTATATGTGTTGAGAAGGAGAGACCCATCTATGTCTTGAGGGAGATCAGTCGACATCCATACATAACTGAAGGACGGGAAATATGACGGGACAGAGAGAGAGAGAGGAGAGAGAGAGGGAGGGAGAGGGAGGGAGAGGGGTAGAGTGCTGGATGGGTGATGGAGTTGCTTCTCAGAGATGTTGGGAGAGGCCTACTAGACAAACTGAGGGTGGAACTACAATGTTATCAATAAGAGTGGGGATGTGTTTCTGTGTGTGCCTACGCGTGATAGATCTGTCGGGACGCATCCATGGATGATGAAGGGGAACCATGTGTTTGGTAAGCAAACCTAACTAGATCGATAGATCAATTGTTGTTTGTCGGAGGAAGGGAGAGACGCAACTAATGAGGTAGATCAATCGATGTGTGGGTAAAAACGAGTTATAAGGACCTAACTGGCTATATGTATAGCGAGAGATCGGTCGGTGTACGTCCATTTGTTAGAGGAAAATAAGGCCCAGCGAGACGGATAGACAGAGAGAATGGAGCTAGGAGGTGGTGCGAGAGGCCCAACTACTAGCTAGATAGGGGGAGGAGTGTGCGGTTGTGAGATCGATGACAAGAGGGGCGAGAGTTTACATGTGTGTCTGACCATATGAGAGACACGAGGCAAGGACACATAAAGGAGGAGATTGAAGCTGTGTGTGTATGATGTAGGCAGGCATCACTGGAGAGGTTTATCGATCGGTGTGTGTCGCATAGGAGTTGTGGAGACTGTGGGAGAACGACCTAAAGAAAAAATGAATGTGCCCGGTGGATAGAATGCCGAGGGAGGGGGAGGGGGAGGAGGGCGTGTGCATGCACGAGAGAAAGTTAGTGGTAGCTACAAAGGTTAGAGGATTGTGTGGGTGTAAGAGACTAACAAAGATCATAATTTGATATGAAAGCGGATTCATATATTTGAATAGGAGATCATAGTGTTTTAAACATTGCATGCATGAATATAGTGGTGATACACGTGCTGTGCACATATTATACCATAATGTGATAATGCATGGCGTTTGCAACTCACAGCTAAATGCCGAACAATCTAAACCATACTATACATCAAACAATCTCACATTTTATTTGAATTTGTGATAATGTGCGGCGTTTGCAGCTTACAACTAAATATCGAGCAATCTAAACAATACTATATATCGAACATTCTCACATTTTATTTGAATTTGTTGTAATGCGTGGTGTTTGCAACTCACATCTAATTACTTGTAGGCGTAGGGGGCGGGGCACCATACATAATGTGATAAACACATTATACATATGATACATGGTTTAGATTATGAAGATCTAGCTAGAGCTAGAAATGTAATGTGATTTGAAATCAAAATAAAGTGGATTCAAAAAATCTAGTTCGAGTTCATATAGTACACATAGTTCATATGTAACTCGAGACTAATCATGTGGTGTGTTGTGAAGATAATACACAAATGATGGTTTAACTTGACAATAATGATGATTGTAGATCTTATTAAAACAGAGAAACGAATTCAAATGCTTTGACTTCACAACAATCATTACTGTAGTCTTATTCAAATTTAGTTCATATTGAAGCGGTAGTATGTACGTTTGGAATGCACTAAAACGTTCATTTGAGTAGTAGGTTGCATGCATTATACACGTAGCGAAATATTTTAATTGAACATAACATGAATTCAAAGTTTTGAATGACATTTGTAGTGCGCATTGATTTGGTACAGTACACGTTAGGCTTGTCCGGAAATGTCAACCCGCGCCTTGTTAGCCCGAAATATTTAAGATATATTTTTGTCTCATTGTGCTCCAACAACTCCCTCCATCTCAACCCGCGCCTTGCTATTCCGAAACTACAACACGCACGAAAACTCCCACGTCCTGTGAAATCCCGACATGCGAAATGCCCATGGTACCCCTGAACCGAAAGAACTGCCTCAAATCGGTGGGGGGTACTTTCGTAACTTACCCCACTTTTCAGACAAGCGCGTCTCTAAGCCATGGTTCCCCAATGACATCCCATCCGCCCACCCATTCGTACACCGAGGCCGTGAAAACCTGCGATGAAACCCCACACCCTGCTCCATCCGCCACCCAGTCGGAGCCTCTTCCCCGACGATGTCGTCCAAAACCTGTGATGAAACCCCACACCCTGCTCCGTCCGCCACCCAGTCGGAGCCTCTTCCCCCACGATGTTGTCCACAACACCTCGACGTCCCTCATCCACCGTACCAGATGAGGATCCATCATCGATCTCATTGTCCCGCCGGTTCAGCCACCCCGTCCTCCACCTCCAAGGAGCTGCCCCGACATTCCCCTCATCTTTCGCGCCACCTCCATTCCCACACCGCCGTCTTCACCTACACCACCGGAAGAGCATCATCATCACCGTTTCCTCAGATGAAGCTGCGGCCTAATCAGCGCCACCAAAGAGGTTGTACACTAATATCCACATTTTCTTCTTGATTCGATCTCACGGTGCTGCCGGCACTCGGTCCCAAGCCGACACGGCGCGACTCCATCCACGGCGGCGTCGCCAGCCACTTCCTCCACAGCGTCGCTCCCTCGGCGGCGACGTCCACATCAGTAGGAGCCGCTGCTGCTTTAGCTCTTGCTCGCACTGCTGCTCTACTCTTGCTCTCGGTCCCCTGCCTGGTCTGCTCTTGCTATTGCTCTTGCTCGCATTGCTGCTCTCGCTCTTGCTCTTGCTTGCGATGCTGCTCCGATTTGGCTACACTTCAGTCGACAGAATCGACTTTTGGGTCAGTCGATATTCAAGGGGTGGGCTCGCCGGGGTGAAGGAAGAACCAGCCGCAGCGGGGAGGGGGGCTCGCCGGAGAGGTACCCCACTATCTATCTTAGGGTTCAGGATGGGGGCGGTGGTCGCTGGCGGTGGCGGGGCGGTGGATTGGGGATCGCCGGAGAAAAAGCTCGGCACGGGGGGGCCTAGAGGGATGGCCGGGGCGGCGGTGGACGGGTGGTGGGGAGTGTTTTCGGGGCGGGCGGGGCGGCGCACCGCCGTCCGCGGGCGACGCGGGGCTGCTATTTGGCCGGTGGTGGCTAGCGGCTCAGGGGGGTGGAGGTT
>NC_041383.1:794052860-794076832 GCF_002162155.2 Triticum dicoccoides | reverse complement strand
CGCAGCGGGGAGGGGGGCTCGCCGGAGAGGTACCCCACTATCTATCTTAGGGTTCAGGATGGGGGCGGTGGTCGCTGGCGGTGGCGGGGCGGTGGATTGGGGATCGCCGGAGAAAAAGCTCGGCACGGGGGGGCCTAGAGGGATGGCCGGGGCGGCGGTGGACCGGTGGTGGGGAGTGTTTTCGGGGCGGGCGGGGCGGCGCACCGCCGTCCGCGGGCGACGCGGGGCTGCTATTTGGCCGGTGGTGGCTAGCGGCTCAGGGGGGTGGAGGTTGAAGATGAACTGCAGGCCCTTTATTTCGTATCCAACGGCTGCAAAATCGACTGACCAGAGATGAAAAAGTCAGTCGACCGACGTGTAGCCTCACCTTGCTAGTGCGTTCAGTTTCGACAGCAAAATTCAGTTTCGACAGCAAAATTCAGTTTTGATAGTTAGGTTCAGTTTCGACAGTTAAGTTCAGTTTCGACAGTTAAGTTCAGTTTCGACAGTTAAGTTCAGAGATGAGTGGCTGATGTATTTTACATCTAGCACTTTGTGCTTATGTATTTTACGTCATGTATTGGAGATGCTATTAGAATTCCACTCAGGTTAACGTTGTTCGTTCTCTCTCTTGTCCTGCTTCAGCCTCGGCGTCGTACAACTCACCGGAGCTGCTCCAATGACGAAACCCTCCATCACAGCGGAGCAGTACCTCAGGCTCCATCTCTAGACGCCTAAGATCTTCTTCCCCTCCTCCGACAACAAAGTCAGCCGGAGCATCCTCACCGGCCAACCCAATCACGCTGAGATCGACATGGCTTCGCCAAAGAGGTTGTACACTTGTTGCATCTCTTTTTTACTCTACATGTTATATATATTGTCCACTGAGCACACGAATTTGTTCCTTTAGTGTCTCCTTGAAAGAAAAAACGTAGGAATTTTAATTTTCACTTGTCCTCCTTTTCAAATTCCTATTCATGAAGCACAAGACTAAGAGATAGTAGCATAATAGCATTATAATCCTACATTTTCTTGTGGTTTGACTTAATCTCACCATGCTTCTTTGCATCCTGTGATCTTCCAATTGTTGTGAATCAAACACCCAGATTGGCAGAAATCCTGTGTTTTTAAATTCTCTGTTTTGCACGTGCATTCCTATCCTATTCCTGTCTATTTCCTATCCCTGCATTGTTGGAATCCTCCAATTCAAATGAGCCCTTACAGAATTACTTCTCTTACAGATAGTTGTCCAGGAAAACCTTGTGTGGTTTGTCCCTCTCCTGCTGCGTCGTCGTCCACCCCAGCTCAGCTGCTCCAACAATAGAAGGGTCCAGCACAGCAGGGATCCAGCCTCCATACTGTCTTTCGCCGCCTCAGATCTTCTTCCCCGCCGCTGGCAGCCATGAAAACTGCATTACCATCATCAACCGAGCAGATGACCTCGAGGACTACACGGGTTCGCAAGAGAGGTCGCACTCTTTCGTGTCTGCTTACGATATGCATCGCTTAATATTACATGCTACTTTATTGTCCTGTTCACCGATTAGACTCTGAGTCAGCTCCAAACTAATGGTCAAACTTGAGTTTTTAAATGGTTGTGGGGTACATATCGGGGCCGCTATCAATAGTATCTATCTACTATCTGGTTAACCTCCGGTGTCAACTATGAGTTTCATGTTGGGTGGGAAACAAACAGTAAAGAAGCCATTATCTGTATTTATTAACTGAAGCCATTATCTGCCTGCTATTATTGGTTTCGGGTCTATCCATAGGTTGCTACCATCACTCTGGATTTCTGCATGCACTCCTTACATAATCTCACTATGTTTTATTCCTATGCATGACAGTTATTGTAAACAGTGGAAGTGAACATGTAGAGCAAAAGAGACGAGCCTTGCATGGCAATATAATTTCATGCAGACGTCGCTCCATGGTAGGCGCAAAGGCAGCCCCCCCTCCACGCATTTCTGATTGTAATCGAGAGGAAGATATCTGTTTTGAGGGGGATTCAGAAGAAGAAGATAACTCCTATTTACCCCCTGAGGTCTTCGCTCTAACTTGGCATGCTGATGTTGGTTATATCATGCATATGGTGTATTGCATTGCTTACTTTATACATCAAATATGTCATCTGCTTAGTTTAGACATCCTTTGTGTGAATGCCATATGTTTAGTTTATTCATCGTTTATGTGAATTATGCAACGCCACCTTGTTTAGCCAGGCATCATATATGTGAATTTTGCAATGCCATCCTGCTTAGCCAGTCATCTTATATGTAAATTATATCAGGCCATCCTTTTTTTTCGTTACATATTACATTTGTCAACAATGTTAGTACATTCAACTGCTCTTCGTGTGCATCAGCCATTTGACACGGTGATGGCAAATTCTGGAGCGAAAACAAGGTCTTCTGAGCAGACTATGCTATCTGACGAAGCGCATATCTCACTGGTTACGGATAGCTCCTCAGAGGAGGATTCAGAGACAGATGACCAGTCCTATCCCCCCCCAAGGTGTATGCTCTAACTTGGCAGGGTTATGTTGCTCATACCGTGCGTATGGTGTCTCGCATTGCTATGCCATTTGATTAGTTTAGACATGCTTTGTGTTAATGCCACCTGCTCAGTGTCTAATTACCATATATGTGAATTATGTATTGCCATCTTGTTGCAAGACATTATATATGTGAATTATACAATGCTATATTGTTGCAAAGGCATTATATATGTGAATTATGCAATGCCATGTTGTTTAGCCAATCATCATGTATGTGAATTATATCATGCTATCATTTTTTTGTATTACGTGTTCCATTTGTCAACAACATTTGTATATTCAACTACTCTTCCTATGCATCAGCCATTTGAAGTGGTGATGGAAGTATCTGGAGTGAAAACAAGGTATTCAGAGCAGACAATGCTACCTGCTAAAGCAGACGTCTTGCTGGCTACAGAGAGCTCCTCAGAGGAGGATTCAGAGACTGATGACCAGTCCTATTTCCCCCCTGAGGTCTATGCTCAAACTTGGCAGGGTTATATTACCCATGTCATGCATGCTGTCTTGCATTGCTTAGTTTTTACGTCATATATAGATTGTCATCTGCTTACTTGCTTACTATATAAATCATATATTTGAATTATATCATGCCATCATGTTTACATAGTACATACACATCATCTATCTGAATTATGGCATGGCAACCCATTTAATAAAGACATCATATAGTTATATCATCTCATCCTGTTTAGTGTTTACAGTCATCATATTTAGAATTATGGCATTCTATCCATGAATGTATGTGAATTATGGCATGCCAACCTATTTAATAAACACATTATATAGTTATGTCATGTCATCCTGTTTACATAGTCTCATATTTTGAACTATGTCTTTCCATCTTTTTTAGTTAGCCATCATAATGTGAAACTGTGTCATGCTATCCTGTTTAGTTAGCCATCATATATGTGAAATTGTGTCATGCTATCCTGTTTGGTTAGACAACATAAATATGAATTATTTCATGCCCTCTTTTATTCCCCACTATCCATTGCACCTGTCTATCATACAATGTCTATACTTTCAATTACTTTTCTTGTTTATCAGCCATTTGAATTGGAGAGCGTGATGGCAGTATCTAAGAGAGTAACAACACGGTCTTCAGAAAAGATAGTGCTACCAGTTGATGCAGATAGAACCACGGTTGTACTTGCCCAAGGACCAGATCCACCACACATAACCCAGACTCTCGCAGATTGTACCCCTACCCGGTTGGACAGAGAACCAGCTACACCCCTTCTAACCCCAACCCCGGCAGATAGTAACCCAGTTCCAGTTGACACAGCACCATCTCCACCACAGAGCACCCAAACACGAGCGGTTAGTAAGGGAACTGCAGTGCCCAAAGCACGAGGACCACCACTCTGAATCCCAACTCAACGCTTAAAGGAGAAGAAGATTTGTTCTCAGGTCAGGTTCTGTAGCTATGGTTCATACTCCTTTGCTCTTGCATTACTGTATTTACTCATACCAACTATTTTCAAATTTGAAGGATGGAATTGAAACTCCAATGGCTCAACAGGTATGTTTTAAACCTGTTTCTTTAACTGGTTTGTTGTTGTAACCTGTTCTATGTTGATTTCAGTTTCAATTGAATAAACAGTTATGTTCTCATGTCATGCACATTACAAGTGTTGTTATTGCTCTATAGTTACCCACACTTATTCTATCTATTCTACTTTGTCTTGAACAAATATTATTTTAACTGTGTCTCTATCTTGATTTGGCAACAAAAACTAGAATGATATAGACCAAAAAGTGACCATGGTACATAGATATATGTTTGTTTCATGCTGTTATCCTGTCCACTTTACTACTGAACTCATTTACCAAAATGAGTTTCATATACAACATGGTAAACATGTGATGTGTCTGCTTGTTTCTCTTTTAGAATGCGGACAAGATATTGGAGAACAGTACCGCGTTATCCAATGGTAAAGGAAGTAATGCAGATAAGGTTCAAGATAGTGAGACATCCATGTTGGTCTCCAAGAAAGCTGATAAAAACTATCTTGACGACAGTGAGGGAACCCAAAAGTCCTGTCTTGATGTAGTGTTCGAGTTACTGGCCACTACGGCTGGCACAAGCTCTTCGAACTCGGTGTCTGAATCAGTTCGTCTTCTTGAATCTCAACTTCAAGTTGAAAGACATCGATCAGATGTGCTGCGACAGGAAGCTGAAGGACTGAGGAAGTCCCTGCAGAATTCAGATGCATATTTTCTGGTGCAACAGCAAGCGCTGGAGGATTTAAGCGCCAAACAAGAGAAAGTTAATAAGCTTGCTAAGCATCTTGCCAGCATTATGGGTACCCAGGATATTGTTTCTTGAGATCTTCTGTGGTGGTTTCAGTTCTGGATTTGTTTTGCTCCGGCGTTTATTTGCGCTGGTCGCCAACTTTGACAACCAGTGTATATGATATGCTGCTTTGTTCCCTATATTTGCACTGGTGGCGAACTTTGATGCTTAGTTGATGTAGTTTGTGTAATAGCCATGATAGCCTAGCATAAGTTGCTTGCTTATTTATTTCCTTGTTGTCTTGTTTATTTGTTTGCTTGTAGTCAGTGCAGTTCTTTTTAAAACTAGGCTACAATAACCATGGGCTAATATTTACTGTAGTGACACTGGGCCTCCTACGGGCCGTAGAAACAGTGGGCCTTCTACGAGCCGTAGAAACAGTAGGCCTTCTACAGGCCGTAGAAACAATGGGCCTTCTACGGGCCGTAGAAACAATGGGCCTTCTACGGGCCATAGAAACAATGGGCCTTCTACGGGCCGTATCATCAATGGGCCTTATACGGGCCGTATGACCATAACGGGCCATCGTTAATAGGCTGTATTTGATGACACTATGAAAACGTCCCAACATATTAACGGACCACAAACGGGCCGATGTAACCACGGGCTGAATTTGGCCCACAAGCAAAAAATGACAGTAACGGGCCGTAAGTAAACGAATGCTGGAAATGAGCCCAAGAATAAATGGGCTCTGAGAAGGCCGAAAGATGTTTGCTGGAAACGGCCCAACTGAATAACGGGCCCTTAATGGGTATAAAGTGATATACTGTTCATTACGGGCCAGTTTCACCACGGGCCGTTAATGGGTGTAAAGTGATACACTGTTCATTGCGGGCCAGTTTCACCATGGGCCATTAATAGGCCAAGAGTTACATAGGGCCTCATATGGGCCGAAAGACGTCATGGGCCATACATGGGCTAGAAGTGAAAATGGGCTGGAATCATATTGGATGGCCCAGATGACGCTACTGGGCCTAATTCGGATAGGGCGTAACGGGCCTTGGGTTAGCGGGCTGTAAATGGGCTATATGCGAACAGGCCGTTAACAAGCTTTCCATGGGCCGGCCCGCCACCTTTTTACCAAGTCAAACGGGACGGCCTTTTCACAGGAATGGGCCTCTGTTGGGTCGTGCCACGTGTCGACGCATCATAGGCGCCTTCTGTCCAATGAGTGGATGACATCTGTCCCAACGGTGAGCCAACACGTGTTTCCTCCAGCCAATGATGATTTTACACGTGGAAAATCCCCATTGGTCGGGGATGTTAACGGGTTATCGGATCCAAAACCCGACCCGATAGCTTAACGGCGTTCCGTTATGGTGGATGCCACGTGTCGGTCACCCTTGACGAAAGCACTTCTGTGACGCACGATTTATCGTCATGGAAGTGGACACTTCCATGATGATAATTTTGGTAAATTTCATGGAACACTTCTACAACAACACAGGTATGACTATCTTGATTCTGTCATAAATTTGTCATGGATGTACATGCATGACAAAAAACGCGACCTACTGTGACAAAGACGTATCATCACGGAAGTGTATTTTTTTTGTAGTGAGATCACAAAAGGTGGACCACAATATGTTCATTGAGGACACACCTTCACTTGAGAGATTACTTGTAATTGATCAATGAGGTCCAACAAGAATCAATGTCATTTTTGGGCCAAAATTGGCAGTGGTGGGCTACTCGTCTGTCAAATACTACTACTTTCAGGTACAACAGTCGCGTTATACCTCTCTTTCTTGATATCAAAATTATTTCTAGTTTTGAGTATGTATGTTCATCTGTCATCCAGCAAAGCTTCATCTAGATTCTGGGCACAGTGAAGGTCTTGGCACTAGAATCTGTTGGCCCCAACCTGGACCAAGTTGTCAGTTGCATGAGATGCTTTCCGTGCCTGAAGAAGCTGTATATTGAGGTCATGTTCCTTTCCTGCTAATGTTAACCATAAGGGAGTTCAATTTTTTGCACCTTTTCCCAAGTTTACAATGATTAATGTACTACGATTTCTGAAGGAATTTTGGAGGATTTTAGGACATACACCCCCCACCACATATTGGTTGCTTGATTCATATGATTACAATCCATAAGCATTTCTCCTTTGGATTCATCTGTACTAGTTTTCTTAGGGAATTTTTCATCCAATCCAACCTCTTGTGAAGAAGGCTACATGTTTCTAGATTGTAATCAAATGCCCTTGTTAATCATGTCAGATCGAAGATGGCACGTTGGTGCATTTTATAAATCCTGCAAACCAAATAGGCATGTGGTAGTGTTCAAAACTGCATGTAGGCACTAACACGTTCTCTTCTTTGCAAATAATAATAGGACCGGAGGTGGATAATGTTTATAATGACAATCACATCGAATGCCTAGATCTGCATCTCTCAAATATTACTTTGAACTCCTATCGAGGGACCTTACCGGAGATTACACTCGCCAGGTTCTTTCTTGCCAGAGCAAAGGTGCTGAGAGTACTAAGGTTGAACTCACATTTAATTAGGAAAGATGAATGGTATGGTTATCAGAGCCGACAGGTACTGCATAATGGAAGAGGCTCCAAAAAAGCTAAACTTCGTTTTGGAAGAGCATATGACAGAGCAATTGAAAGTCATTGTGTCAAACCCATACATGACTTGTCAGCGGCTGATCCCTTTGCGGAAATGTGGTGTTTGCAATGTTTGAATTTGGGTGTTGTAATCTTTGAATTTGAACCTTGCAATATTTATGGTATTTGTTATATAACGTAATTGGATGTTTAATTTGGTACTGCAATCATGTCATGTTACAAGTATATATATGTTGTTTTTCTGTACACAGAACATAGATGGTCTGCAGACAGAGCATATCACAACACACACAGACCGCACTAGGTAACCTGTCAGCGATGAATTCATCAATCACAAATAGTTATACATCGCACACGCCTTCGTCTAGTAGCCCGTTTATTTTGTTCACCCTCATTGCAAACAATTAATTGAACTAAACCGTATGCCCTGAATCGCACACGCAACAAAAATCGGAACCATGTTTGATGCATCCGTCATCGCAAATATTTTGCACCTTTTTTGATGGTTCTTTTACACCACCGCCTGGGATTAATGCATTGCACACAGTTTCGTGGAAGGGTCTCTGATCGTAGTGCCGCGTTAGCAGCATCATGCAGCAGTGATAAGTCATAACTCTTAAGAATGAACAAATAGGGTCAACTATTATTAGCTTCTATTTCAGTTTCTGAATCCAGCAGTTTATTGTATAACATACATAGTACAAAGAATGGGACGAATTATTAACACCTACAAGTTACCGATGAGGGGACATTTTGGTGTGCACCACCCACTCCCAGGCACCATCAGTCGCGATGTTGTCTAGTATGGCAGCCTGATTACTGTCGCCAGCAGCGAAATATCATCGGCAAACCATGACGAAGACAACAAATTCTGAATTGACTGGGGGGGCATCGACGGCACCGCGATCTTGCTCGCTGGCACCACAACAGATTACCTAGGGAGGCAGGCAGACTAGTGAACCTGAAACATCATCGCGACAACATGGAAGAGCAACATTTGGTTAACTTGATTGAAGAGGGACTTTACAGCAGGACCAGGACACATTGTGGTTGCAGCAGGAGAAACATTTCACTGTCCATGGCTAATGTTGTTGTTGATGTCTGTGACCTTGTATTTTCTTGGATTTTAGATCTGAATCAATGTACCTATAATTGTTATGAGTATGAACAAAATAACATGTGTATTAAAGAAAGGTTGACGCACAGGAACTCGTAAAAAAATTGACGGAGACATAGAATAGGAGGTCCTGACTTTCCCGACCAATCACATCGCCTGAATTTCATCGTGTCTCCTTTTCAAAGCATCAAAGTTCATGGGAGTGCAGGGTCCGGGAGCCAACCTAGTCCGCGTTGGTCTTTGATAACCCACAAGTGTAGGGGATCGCAACAGCTTTCGAGGGTAAAGTATTCAACTCAAATTTATTGATTCGACACAAGGGGAGCCAAAGAATATTCTTGAGTATTAGCAGTTGAGTTGTCAATTCAACCACACCTGGATAACTTAGTATCTGCAGCAAAGTATTTAGTAGCAAAGTAGTATGATAGTAATGGTAACAGTAGCAAAAGTAAAGATAAATGTTTCTGGGTTTTTGTAGGAGTTGTAACAGTAGCAACGGAAAAGTAAATAAGCGGAGAACAATATATGAAAAGCTCGTAGGCAATGGATCAGTGATGGATAATTATGCCGGATGCGATTCCTCATGTAATAGCTATAACATAGGGTGACACAGAACTAGCTCCAATTCATCAATGTAATGTAGGCATGTATTATGTAAATAGTCATACGTGCTTATGGAAAAGAACTTGCATGACATCTTTTGTCCTACCCTCCCGTGGCAGCGGGGTCCTAGTGGAAACTAAGGGATATTAAGGCCTCCTTTTAATAGAGAACCGGACCAAAGCATTAACACATAGTGAATACATGAACTCCTCAAACTACGGTCATCACCGAGAAGTATCCCGATTATTGTCACTTCGGGGTTGTCGGATCATAACACATAATAGGTGAATATAGACTTGCAAGATAGGATCAAGAACACACATATATTCATGAAAACATAATAGGTTCAGATCTGAAATCATGGCACTCGGGCCCTACTGACAAGCATTAAGCATAGCAAAGTCATAGCAACATCAATCTCAGAACATAGTGGATACTAGGGATCAAACCCTAACAAAACTAACTTGATTACATGGTAAATCTCATCCAACCCATCACCGTCCAGCAAGCCTACGATGGAATTACTCACTCACGGCGGTGAGCATCATGAAATTGGTGATGGAGGATGGTTGATGATGACGACAGCGACGAATCCCCCTCTCCGGAGCCCCGAACGGACTCCAGATCAGCCCTCCCGGGAGAGATTAGGGCTTGGCGGCGGCTCCGTGTCGTAAAACGCAATGAAACTTTCTCTCTGAATTTTTTCTCCGCGAGACAGAATATATGGAGTTGGAGTTGAGGTCGGTGGAGGTCCAGGGGGCCCACGAGATAGGGGGGCGCGCCCTATAGGGGGGGCGCCCCCCTGTCTCGTGGATAGGCCCTAGGCCCCCTGGTGTATTTCTTTCACCCAGAAATTCTTATTAATTACAAAAAGTGTCTCCGTGAATTTTCAGGACATTCTGAGAACTTTTCTTTTCTACACATAAAACAACATCATGGCAGTTCTGCTGAAAACAGCGTCAGTCCGGGTTAGTTTCATTCAAATCATGCAAGTTAGAGTCCAAAACAAGGGCAAAAGTGTTTGGAAAAGTAGATACGTTGGAGACGTATCAACTCCCCCAAGCTTAAACCTTTGCTTGTCCTCAAGCAATTCAGTTGATAAACTGAATGTGATAAAGAAAAACTTTTACAAACTCTGTTTGCTCTTGTTGTTGTAAACATAAAAAGCCAGCATTCAAGTTTCAACAAATATTATGAACTAATCATACTCACAATAACACTTGGGTCTCACAATTACTCATATCAATAGCATAATCAGCTAGTGAGCCATAATAATAAAACTCGGATGACAACACTTTCTCAAAACAATCATAACATGATATAACAAAATGGTATCTCGCTAGCCTTTTCTGAGACCGCAAAACATAAATGCAGAGCACCTTTAAAGATCAAGGACTGACTAAACATTGTAATTCATGGTAAAAGAGATCCAGTCAAGTCATACCCAATATAAACCAATAGAAATGAATGCAAATGACATTGTGCTCTCCAGCGGGTGCTTTTAATAAGAAGGATGATGACTCAACATAAAAGTAAATAGATAGGCCCTTCACAAAGGGAAGCAGCGATTTGTAGAGGTGCCAGAGCTCGATTTTAAAATAGAGATTGAGTAACATTTTGAGCGGCATACTTTCACTGTCAACGCAACAACTATGAGATGGCTGTATCTTCCATACTACATGCATTATAGGCAGTTCCCAAATAGAATGGTAAAGGTTTGTACTCCCCCAACCACCAACAAGCATCAATCCATGGCTTGCTTGAAACAACGAGTGCCTCCAACAAACAACAGCCCTGGGGGAGTTTTTTTAATTATTTTGTTTTGCTTTGATCTTTTTGGATCATGGGACTGGGCATCCCGGTTACCGGCCCTTTCTCGTGAATGAGGAGCGGAGTCCACTCCTTTGAGAATAACCCACCTAGCATGGAAGATATAAGCAGCCCTAGTTGTAACATGAGCTGCTCGAGCATACAAAACAGAATTTCATTTGAAGGTTTAGAGTTTGGCACATACAAATTTACTTGGAACGGCAGATAAATACCGCATATAGGAAGGTATGGTGGACTCATATGGAACAACTTTGGGGTTTAAGGAGTTTGGATGCACAAGCAGCATTCCGGCTTAGTACAGGTGGAGGATAGCAAAAGACTGGGAAGCGACCAATTGAGAGAGCGACAACAGTCATAAACATGCATTAAAATTAATTCACACCGAATACAAGCATGAGTAGGATATAATCCACCATGAACATAAATATCATGAAGGCTATGTTGATTTGTTTCAACTACATGCATGAACATGTGCCAAGTCGAGTCACTCAATTCATTCAAAGGAGGATACCATCCCATCATACCACATCATAATCATTCTAATATCATGTTGGCACGCAAGGTAAACCATTATAACTCAAAGCTAATCAAGCATGGCACAAGCAACTATAATCTCTAAATGTCATTGCAAATATGTTTACTTCATAAGAAGCTGACTCAGAAATGACGAACTCATCATATTTACAAAAACAAGAGAGGTCGAGTTCATACCAGCTTTTCTCATCCCAATAAGTCCATCATATATCGTCATTATTGCCTTTCACTTGCACGACCGAACAATGTGTATAATAATAAGAGTGTACGTGCATTGGACTAAGCTGGAATCTGCAAGCATTCAACTCAAAAGAGAAGACAAATAATATGGGCTCTAAATTAAATAAATAGTCATGCATATGAGAGCCACTAATCATTTTCAATATGGTCTTCTAGACCCCCAAAGGAAAGAAAAGAAAATAAAACTATTTACACGGGAAAGCTCCCAACAAGTAAGAAGAACTAGAAATCTTTTTGGGTTTTCATTTTAATTTCTACTACAAGCATGAAAACTAAACTAACTAATTTTTTTGGTTTTTCTCAAGGTTTATCAAGCACACAAGAAGAAAACTAGAAAAAGGAATTTAAACTAGCATGGATAATACAATGAAAGAGTATGAGCACCGACAACTAGTGTGTGAACATGAACGTAAATTCGGTGAGAAATACATACTCCCCCAAGCTTAGGCTTTTGGCCTAAGTTGGTCTAATACCACGGATCGCGGCTACTCTCCCCGGTGTATTGAGAGGTGTAATCAGGATACCACTGGCTGGTCATCTCCGGATCCCACTGGATAGATGATGCACGATAAGGGTCCAGTTCAGGTTCCGGCTCAGGTTCAGGTTCTGGAGTAAAAGCTTGAGCTCGATGATTGTTCACCGCTTCCGGTGTGATGAGAAAATTTTCTGCAAGCAAATCAAACAATAGAGGCGCAGGCAAAATAATAATCTCAAAGTGTTTCTTATTAAATCTAAGTTTATACAAGAGCATCCTATCTTCGTTGTCAACAATAAACTTGTGTGCTACCATGCTCTTGTAATCTAAAATGTGAGGAGGCAATGTTGTCTCCTCTTCCTCATGGTGCCTAATGGGTATCTGAAAATGTCTAGCAAGACGTGCAGCATAGATACCTCCAAATATGGGGCCTTTTGTATGATTCAGGGCTAGCCGTTTAGCAACAACGGCACCCATACTGAAAGTATTGTCTCCAAGCAAAGCATGTTGAAGACTGATAATATCGGGAACGCTCAAGTTTCCACTATTTCCATGACCAATCAAGCATCTACTAGCAAATATGGCAAAGTAGCGTAAAACAGGAAAGTGTATGCTAGAGACTTTTGCCTCGGAACCCTTCTTTTGCTCCTCTATAGCGATAGTATTAACAAAGCCATCCACATCGTTACGATGGGGTTCCTCTAATTCTCCCACATAAGGTATCCTACATACCGCGCAAAAATGACGCAAAGACATTTCTTTGAACTCATCATATAAATGAAATGATACTGCAGGAGGTGACTTCTTAGGATAAAAATAAAAGTTTTGCACGAAAGTATTTGTGAGTAAGAGATACTGATCGATTCGGTCGTTGATGAAACCGGGGAGGCCTGCAGTCTCGATTAAAGCATAAAAGTCTTCATGAATTCCAGCCTCTTTCAAGAAATCCTCGCATGGTCATTCACACGACCGTACTTCCGCTAAGCGAGGAAGATTATACTTGGCTTTTTCCTTCTCTTTGGCTTGTTTTTCCTGGGAGCTTTGGCTAAAAGAGCCCCTCAAAAGTTTCCTCAACATTTTTCTGAAAATTTCTGAAATTTTTAGTAACTTCAAAATAAAAGTGCATAAAACTAAATAAGATTGATAGCAACTACTCCTACAAGTGCCTAGAGCCTATATCATGCATTGGAATTGCTTGGGACCTTAAAAATTTAACATGCAAGCTCAAGAACATGGTCACCTAGGCAGCAAGGATTTGCAATGAATAAAGCACTAGAACAAAAACTAATTGGACCAATGGAGGAGTCACATACCAAACAACAATCTCCCAAGGCAGTTTTGTGAATGGACCTTTGAGCTAAGAGATCGAAAATTGCAGCAAAATTAGCTAGAACTCGTGCTTGAGCTGGATGGGGATTTTTTGGGTAGAAGATGGAGTGTGTGGGTGCTGGCATAAGTGGAGGGGACCACCAGGGGCCCACGAGACAGGGGGGCACGCCCTATAGGGGGCGCCCTCCACTCTCGTGGCCTGGTGCTTGCCCCTCCTGCAGTGTCTTCAGTGCCTAAAATCCTCAAATATTCCAGAAAAAATCATACTAAATTTGCAGGGCATTTGGAGCACTTTTATTTTTGGACTATTTTTTAATGCACGGATAAATCAGAAAACAGACGGATAATACTATTTTTGCTTTATTTATTCTAAATAACAGAAAGTAAAAAGAGGGTACAGAAGGTTGTGCCTTCTAGTTTCATCCATCTCATGATCATCAAAATGGATCCACTAACAAGGTTGATCAAGTCTTGTTAACAAACTCATTCCGAATAACACGGAACCGGAGAAATTTTGAATAACACTAAGTTACCTCAACGGGGATATGAAAATCCCCAACAATAAGAATATCATACTTTTTCTTGACAGTATGGAGAGGAAATTCAAAACCTCCAAAAATAATAGTTGGAACTTTTTCAATAGAATTGATGCTATGAACTTGAGATTGTTTCCTCGGAAAGTGTACCGTATGCTCATTACCATTAACATGAAAAGTGACATTGCCTTTGTTGCAATCAATAACAGCCCCTGTAGTGTTCAAAAAAGGTCTACCAAGGATAATTGACATACTATCGTCCTCGGGAATATCAAGAATAACAAAGTACGTTAAGATGGTGACATTTGCAACCACAACAGGCACATCCTCACAAATACCGACAGGTATAGCAGTTGATTTATCAGCCATTTGCAAAGATATTTCAGTAGGTGTCAACTTATTCAATTCAAGTCTACGATATAAAGAAAGAGGCATAACACTAACACCGGCTCCAAGATCACATAAAGCAGTTCTAACATAATTTGTTTTAATGGAGCATGGTACCCCTGGATCTCCAAGTTTCTTTGGTATTCCACCCTTAAAAGTGTAATTAGCAAGCATGGTGGAAATTTCAGCTTCTGGTATCTTTCTTTTGTTTGTAATGATATCCTTAATATACTTAGCATAAGGATTTACTTTAAGCATATCAGTTAAGTGCATACGTAAGAAAATAGGTCTAATCATTTCAGCAAAGCGCTCAAAATCCTCATCATCCTTTGACTTGGATGGTTTAGGAGGAAAGGGCATGGGTTTCTGAACCCATGGTTCTCTTTCTTTATCGTGCTTCCTAGAAACAAAATCTCTCTTATCATAACGTTGATTCTTTGATTGTGGGTTATCAAGATCAATAGCAGGTTCAATCTCTACATCACTGTTTTTGCTAGGTTGAGCATCAACATGAACATTATCATTAACATTATCACTAGGTTCATGTTCGTCACCTGGTTGTGTTTCAGCATCAGAGATAGAAATATCATTGGGATTCTCAAGTGTGTTTACAGTAGGTTCACTAGAAGCATGCAAAGTCCTATCATTTTTCTTTTTCTTCTTTTTGGAAGAACTAGGTGCCTCTAAATTATTTCTCTGAGAATCTTGCTCGATTCTCTTAGGGTGGCCTTCAGGATACAAAGGTTCCTGAGTCATTCTACCAGTTCTAGTAGCCACTCTAATAGCAAAGTCATTTTTATTATTTAATTCCTCAAGCAAATCATTTTGAGCTTTGAGTACTTGCTCTGCTTGAGTAGCAACAATGGAAGCATATTTGCTAACGAGGTGAAGTTCATCTTTAACTCTAGCCAGATTATCGCTTACACGTCCTATCTCAAAAGCATTATTCTTTAACTCTCTACCAACATAAGCATTAAAACTTTCTTGTCTAGCCATAAAGTCATCAAATTCATCTAAGCATGGGCTATGAAATTTGGTAGAGGGGATTTCAACTTTATCATATATATAGAGAGAATTTACCTTTACTACCTGTGTCGGGTTACCAAGACAATATGGTTCTTCAACAGGTGGTATATTAAGACCATGTATTTCTTCAATAGGAGTTAAATTCTTAACATCTTTAGCTTTAATACCTTTTTCTTTCATTGATTTCTTTGCCTCTTGCATATCTTCAGGACTCAGAAACAAAACAACTCTCTTCTTCGGAGTGGGTTTAGGAATAGGCTCAGGAGTTGGCTCAATTGGTTCAGGAATTGCTTCAGGAATTGGCTCAGGAAGAGTCCAATTATTTTCATTAGTCAACATATTATTCAATAGTAATTCAGCTTCGTCGATTGTTCTTTCCCTAAAAACACAACCAGCACAACTATCCAAGTAGTCCTTGGAAGCATCGGTTAGTCCATTATAAAAGATATCAAGTATTTCATTTTTCTTAAGAGGATGATCGGGCAAAGCATTAAGTAATCGGATAAGCCTCCCCCAAGCTTGTGGGAGACTCTCTTCTTTGATTTGCACAAAATTATATATTTCCCGCAAGGCAGCTTGTTTCTTATGAGCAGGGAAATATTTAGCAGAGAAGTAATAAATCCTATCTTGGGGACTACGCACACAACCAGGAGCAAGAGAATTATACCAAGTCTTAGCATCACCCTTTAATGAGAACGGAAATATCTTAAGGATATAAAAATAGCGAGACTTCTCATCATTAGTAAACAGGGTAGCTATATCATTCAACTTGGTAAGATGTGCCACAACAGTTTCAGATTCAAGGCCATAAAAAGGATCAGATTCAACTAAATTAATAATCTCAGGATCAACTGAGAATTCATAATCCTTATCAGTAACACAGATAGGTGAAGTAGCAAAAGCAGGGTCAGGTTTCATTCTAGCATTAAGAGACTGCTGCTTCCATTTAGCTAATAGTTTCTTAAGATCATATCTATCTTCGCAGGCAAAGATTTCCCTAGCAACTTCTTCATTCATAACATAACCCTTAGGAACAACAAGCAATACATAATCATTGGAGAACCTTCATCATCACTATCATCAATAATAGCATCTTCAATATTTTCATTCCCCCTAACTCTAGCAAGTTGTTCATCAAGAAATTCACCTAATGGCATAGTAGTATCACGCACAGAAGTAGTTTCATCATGCATAGCAGAAGTGGCATCATCAATAACATGCGACATATCAGAATTCATAGTAGTAGCAGGTTTAGGTGTCACAAGCCTACTAATAACGGAAGGAGAATCTAGTGCAGAGCTACATGGTAGTTCCTTACCTCGCCTCGTAGTTGAGGGCAAAATCTAGGTTTTAGCGTCTTTCAAGTTCTTCATAGTGATCAACAGATATAAATCCCAAGTGACTCAGAGAATAGAGCTATGCTCCCCGGCAACGGTGCCAGAAATTAGTCTTGATAACCCACAAGTGTAGGGGATCGCAACAGCTTTCGAGGGTAAAGTATTTAACCCAAATTTATTAATTCGACACAAGGGGAGCCAAAGAATATTCTAGAGTATTAGCAGTTGATTTGTCAATTCAACCACACCTGGATAACTTAGTATCTGCAGCAAAGTATTTAGTAGCAAAGTAGTATGATAGTAATGGTAACAGTAGCAAAAGTAAAGATAAATGTTTTTGGGTTTTTGTAGCAGTTGTAACAGTAGCAACGGAAAAGTAAATAAGCGGAGAACAATTATTGAAAAGCTCGTAAGCAATGGATCAGTGATGGATAATTATGCCGGACGCGATTCCTCATGTAATAGCTATAACATAGGGTGACACAGAACTAGCTCCAATTCATCAATGTAATGTAGGCATGTATTCCGTAAATAGTCATACGTGCTTATGGAAAAGAACTTGCATGACATCTTTTGTCCTACCCTCCCGTGGCAGCGGGGTCCTAGTGGAAACTAAGGGATATTAAGGCCTCCTTTTAATAGAGAACAGGACCAAAGCATTAACACATAGTGAATACATGAACTCCTCAAACTATGGTCATCACCGAGAAGTATCCCGATTATTGTCACTTCGGGGTTGTCGGATCATAACACATAATAGGTGACTATAGACTTGCAAGATAGGATCAAGAACACACATATATTCATGAAAACATAATAGGTTCAGATCTGAAATCATGGCACTCAGGCCCTACTGACAAGCATTAAGCATAGCAAATTCATAGCAACATCAATCTCAGAACATAGTGGATATACTAGGGATCAAACCCTAACAAAACTAACTTGATTACATGGTAAATCTCATCCAACCCATCACCGTCCAGCAAGCCTACGATGGAATTACTCACTCACGGCAGTGAGCATCATGAAATTGGTGATGGAGGATGGTTGATGATGACGACGGCGACGAATCCCCCTCTCCGGAGCCCCGAACGGACTCCAGATCAGCCCTCCCGAGAGAGATTAGGGCTTGGCGGCGGCTCCATGTCGTAAAACGCGATGAAACTTTCTCTCTGAATGTTTTCTCCGCGAGACGGAATATATGGAGTTGGAGTTGAGGTCGGTGGAGGTCCAGGGGGCCCACGAGATAGGGGGCGCGCCCCCCTGTCTCGTGGAAAGGCCTTGGGCCCCCTGGTGTATTTCTTTCGCCCAGAAATTCTTATTAATTCCAAAAAGTGTCTCCGTGGATTTTCAGGAGATTCCGAGAACTTTTCTTTTCTACAAATAAAACAACATCATGGCAGTTCTGCTGAAAACGGCGTCAGTCCGGGTTAGTTTCATTCAAATCATGCAAGTTAGAGTCCAAAACAAGGGCAAAAGTGTTTGGAAAAGTAGATACGTTGGAGACGTATCAGTCTTCCCGCGTGTTAGTGCTCTTCTTCGTGTTGCTCCATTGTGGTGTTGATCCGAGTAGGCGCCCATGTTACTGCTATGCTGCAGATGGATTGACAGTGCTGGACATGGATGTGGTGGCGTGCGAGCTTGACTAGGTCTGGATATTGACCGTGCCGGTACTTGCTCAGCGGTGGCCGTCGGCAGCTACTAGGTCATGTTCCCCACAGTCGACGGTGATTGTCGGGGGACGCGGGTGTGGATGCCCCCTACTGTGAGGACGCTCACCCAGACCGGGTGGCTGATGCTGGGCTAGGAGCGGAAGGAGACACCTCCCGTCCCTACCAATGTGGTTGCGCGTTGTGAGGTCGACGGTTGGCGGTGAATCGGGACATGGATGCTGGGGCGGTGACCCCAGATGGTGGGATGCATGGTTGGCTCTCCAGTAGGCACTATGGCAGCGGCGGTGGCACTCCTCTTGGTCGTGTGGGAGGCGAGGGGGTAGTGTCAGGTGGCTCGGGCTCGCACCCCTTCGCAGGGGTGACGCCCAGATCCATATATGGGTGTCTGGAATCGTCGTGGTTGCCCTGGTGGCCTCGTGTAGCATGGGTGAGTTGCTGAGCGAAAGCTCCGTGCTTTTGTGCTGACGGCAATGACGCTCATGGGCACTGAGGGAGTCCTGGATTAAGGGGTCCTCGGACGGCCGGACTATTTATATGGGCCAGACTGATGGGCTGTGAAGATACAAGACTGAAGACTCTCTCCCATGTCCGGATGGGACTCTCCTTGGCGTGGAAGGCAAGATTGGCATTTGGATAATGAAGATTCCTTTCTCTGTAACCGACCTTGTACAACCCTAGTCCCCTCTGGTGTCTATATATACCAGAGGGCTTAGTCCGTTCAGGGAGAATCATAACCATACAGGCTAGACTTTTAGGGTTTAGTCATTACGATCTCGTGGTAGATCAACTGTTGTAATAGTCATATTCATCAAGATCAATCAAGTAGGAAGTAGGGTATTACCTCCATAGAGAGGGCCTGAACCTGGGTAAACATCGTGTCCCCCGTCTCCTGTTACTATCGACCTTAGACGCACAGTCGAGAGCACCTACCCGAGATCCGCCGGTTTTGACACCGACATTGGTGCTTTCATTGAGAGTTCCGCTGTGTTGTCACCAGAAGGTTTTGATGGCTCCATCAATCATCTACAACAATGTCGTCCAGGGTGAGGTTTTTCTCCCCGGACAGATCTTCGTATTCGGCGGCTTCGCACTGCGGGCCAACTCGCTTGGCCATCTAGAGCAGATCGACAGTTACACCCCTGGCCATCAGGTCAGACTTGGAAGCTTGAATTACGTTGCCGATATCCACGGAGACTTGATCTTTGATGGATTCAAGCCCATGACAGCCGATCCCTGCCGCCACGATGAACATGACCTAAATCTGTCATCGGACCGTGCCCAAGAGATAGCGCCTGTAATTGCTCTGGCCCTAGGTCCGGAGCATATTGCATCGCCCGAGGACGGGAAGCTCAACCCCGCCATGGAAGCCGCAGATTCATCGGTGTTAGAGCCGCACACAGATCCGACCTCGAGCGGGCCCCGTGTTACCGGAATCTCGGATTCGTCTCCGGCCATAGGTTTCGAACCGTGTGCATCCGTGCCCATCGAACCTGATCAAGTGCCGATCGTTGAGTTTTGCTCTGCGGACATCTTCCGGCCCTCGCCTTTAGGCAACATGCTAAACTCATTAAAATCCCTCTCCTTATTAGGAGGCTCTCAGCCGAACTATATCCAGCTTGGATGGGAAGCTGAGGGCGGGGAATTCCGTCTCCCACCCACCACCCACTTCATAGCCACTGTTGAGGACTTAACCGACATGCTCGATTTCAACTCCGAAGACATCGACGGTATGGACGACGATGCCGGAGAGGAGCAGGCACAAAAACCACTGCATACAGGGCGCTAGACAGCCACCTCCTTGGATGACGTATACATGGTGGATATGCCCAAAGAGAACAACAGTGATAACAAAAAGGATCCAACCGAGGATAAGCCTCCTGAGAAGCAGCCAAAGCACCGACATCAACAGCGCCGCTCTAGACCATGCCATGGAAAAAATAGCAACACCGGCACAATAGAAAATACTCCAGATGATGTCGAAGACAACGAAGACCCCGTTGAGCCTACTTCCGAACAGGATGAACGGGAGGATAGGCGAGTCAGCCCTAATGAATAGGACAGTAACAAAGACTCGGAGGACAGCACTTATCTTCCACCCTCCAAGGATGAGGCGAGCCTCGGCAACGAAAACTTTATCGTACCTGAGGAGCCCATCGATCAAGAGCGCTTTAAGCGCCGGCTAATAGCCACTGCAAGGAGCCTAAAAAGAAGCAGCAGCACCTTAAAGTTGATCAAGATCTACTTAGTGACAGATGGACTAACGTCCTGGCAGCCGAGGAATACGGCCTCGAGCGCCCAACTAAAAGTTACCTGAAGCGCAAATTGCTACCCCAATTCGATGACGAGGCGCTGGAGCCTGTCCTACCAGCACATAATGCGGCTGACCGACCACCACGTGGCTGGGACAAAGCAGCAACTCAAGCTGAACACCAGCCTACACTACCCCGCCGTAAAAACAAAGACACAACAGCTCGGGGATACACATATGACCTGCGGCATGACCTGGGAAATAGAGCAGGTCAGACCAGATCGATCTATGGATCGCGAGGGCGTGCCCCGCTGCACGACAATGGCCATCCGGCCTGACGTAACAACTATAACCCTGTCGGGCCGAATATCACAGACTAACTCCATTCGAGCTGTGTTGCGACATGGCCCGACATAGAGGCACCGCACACCCCCTCTGCTTCACTGATGAAGTAATGGGACATGAATTCCCAGAAGGGTTTAAACCCGTGAACATCGAATCATACGATGGGACAATAGACCCCGCGGTATGGATCGAGGATTTTCTCCTCCATATTCATATGGCCCATGGTGATGACCTTCACGCCATCAAATACCTCCCACTGAAACTCAAGGGACCTGCTCGGCACTGGTGGAAAAGCTTGCCAGAAAACTCAATTGGCGGCTGGGAGGACTTGGAAGACACCTTCCTCCACAACTTTCAGGGTACATACGTCCGACCCCCAGATGTCGATGACTTAAGTCACATAGTTCAACAGCCCGGAGAGTCAGCCAGGAAATTCTGGACCAAATTCTTAACTAAAAAGAACCAGATCGTCTATTGTCCGGATGCCGAAGCCCTAGCGGCCTTTAAACATAGCATCCATGATGAATGGCTTGCCCGACACCTCGGTCAAGAAAAGCCGAAGTCTATGGCAGCCCTCACTGTCGGTGTCAAAACCGGTGGATCTCGGATAGGGGGTCCCGAACTGTGTGTCTAAGGCTAATGGTAACAGGAGGTTGGGGACACGATGTTTACCTAGGTTCGGGCCCTCTCGATGGAGGTGATACCCTACTTCCTCCTTGATTGATCTTGATGATATGAGTATTACAAGAGTTGATCTACCACGAGATCAGAGAGGCTAAATCCTAGAAGCTAGCCTATGGTATGATTGTTGTTGTTGTGTCCTACGGACTAAACCCTCTGGTTTATATAGACACCGGAGGGGGCTAGGGTTACATAGAGTCGGTTTACAAAGAAGGAGATCTACAACCGAATCGCCAAGCTTGCCTTCCACACCAAGGAGAGTCCCATCCGGACACGGGACGAAGTCTTCTATCTTGTATCTTCATAGTCCAACAGTCCAGCCAAAGTATATAGTCTGGCTATCCGGATACACCCTTATCTAGGACTACCTCAGTAGCTCCTGAACCAGGCTTCAATGACGATGAGTCCGGCACGTAGATTGTCTTTGGCATTGCGAGGTGGGTTCCATCTCCGAATACTTCAAGATAAGTTCCGAACACAAGGACCGTGTCCGGCTCTGCAAGATAAATTCCATATACCACCGTAGAGAGAATAATAATCCATGAATCTGATCTGCTGACAACTCTTCGTAGTGTGACATCACGCCACAGCTCGGTAATTATTCGAACCGTTTTCTACAACCTGCTTCCGCACACATCGCGAGGTGGTTTCTTTGGCACGTCTTGTCAAAGCAGAGATCGTCCCCTTATCGCGGGATCTCCATCAATACGGGTATGGGTAACCCAACCAGCTCCATCGATCGAGGCGCTTGGAAAAATAAGAGATTTCGAGAGGCAAGTGGGGAGGCGCACATTCTACATCACCTTTATAAAGGGACAGAGATCTCCCATTTTCACCCACGCCTTCCTCCTCCTTTGCTCATCCGTTCTCGCACCCTCGAGCTCCAGCGCCCAAGTTCTCACCTGTTCCATAGGACCGCGGCATGTCCGGAGAGGGAGGCAAGTGGATGGCCTCCTCTGTCACAGAGGAGAACATCGCCAAGCTTCGGGAGGCCGGATACCTGGCCGAGAGCATCACGCACAGGCTTCCGGTAGAGGGACAGATTACCCCCACTCCGAAGTTTCGGGAGAGAGTAGTATTTCTCCCTCATTTCGTCCGCGGACTAGGATTTTCACTCCACCCGTTTGTTCGCAGGCTCATGTACTACTACGGGCTAGATTTTCACGATCTGGCCCAGAATTTCGTCCTCAACATCTCGGCATTCATCGTTGTGTGCGAGGCCTTCCTCCGCATCAAGCCTCACTTCGGCATGTCGTTGAAAATCTTCTGCATGAAGCCGAAGATCATGAGCGGCCAACAGGCGGAGTGCGGAGGCGCCATGGTGGGAAAGATGCCCAACGTCACATGGCTCGATGGCTCCTTCGTGGAGACCATAAAAGGATGGCAATCATGGTGGTTCTACATCACCGAGCCGCGCGATGCCAACTGGGTGGCGGCCCCCAAATTCAGATCCGGAATCCCCATGCGGCTCACTTCTTGGGAAAAGAAGGGCCTGGCCTGGGGCGAACCCACGGAGCTGACCGGACTCGAGACCTGCATCAAGACTATGAGGGACAAGAAGATCAAGCTTGTCAACGTGGTCCAGGTTATGCTCATTCGCCGGATTCTCCCGTGTCAAAGACGAGCATTTGATATGTGGGAGTTCGACCCGGCCGAACACCATATGCTGCTACAGCTCTTCGACACAACGCACAAAGAAATCTGGAAGGTGTTGTTCAAGACCGGCGAAGTTCCTCCTCCCCTTTCTGAGGACCGTGGGCTCAGCGCAAAGTGCCTCGCCAGTCCGGTAAGTCCTATGATTATTACAAGATGTTCCCTTCCTAGTACATTCGTGGGAGGATTTTTAAGTCACCATGCTGACCGAACAGGATTGGGTGGAGAAGGCGGAGCGGATTGACTATCCGGCTCCATTGCCTGAGGACCCAGTAGACACACTCCTAGCGGAAATGCTGGTTCCGGCGCCTTACAAGGTGCCGGAGAAAAAGGCCGAAAAGAAGGCCGCGGGGACCCAGAAGGGTCTCCGGCGCAAGGCCGTACCAGACGCCTCGCCAGAAGATGACGAGGCGCACTCCTCCCACGAAGGGGAGGAGAGAAAGAGGAAGGCTGCCTTAACTGAGGGGGCCGAAGGGTCCAAGAAGGCGGCCGCGGGGACCAGAAAAGGTCTCCGGCGCAAGGCCGTGATAGAATCGTCATCCGAAGATGAC
>NC_041383.1:793988527-794052431 GCF_002162155.2 Triticum dicoccoides | reverse complement strand
AAAATGATGAGATGCCCCCTCCCCGTGCTAGGGAGGAGAAGAAAAGGAAGGCCGCCCCGTCGGGGGAGGCCGGGACGCCGAAGAAGGGAAAGGCATCCCTTCCAGATCACTCCACTACCGCCGCTTACATCGATGAGGAGTGGCTGCCCAGGGGCAAACCCCTGGCGAGGTCGTAAGTATCCGCATTCCATAATATTTTCCGTGCGACTTTGACCTCATGGTTTGTAATGACACCGAACACGTATATGCAGTCCGGCCGGGTCCAATCTCGGGGTGTCCTCTTCGGAGGAGTCTCTGGACGAGTCGGAGATGAATTCACTCCCGACGGCCACCTCCCCACGACCTGTGGATGACACCGAGGTGTTGTCCTGAAGGATGCCAGAGCAGGAGGCGATGGTTCCGGAGACGCCCCAAGGCAAAATCCCGGGCGCCGGACACATGGGGGGTGAGACCCCCATGGATTATGCTGACGGGAGCCACAGCAAGTCTGGCTCCCAGCCGGTTACTACGCCGGAGCCTACAAAGGTTTCGGATTCTAGTAAGTTGTCCCTCGCGAAGGAGGGCGAGCCGGCCGTGCCGATGACCTCCGCCCAGCCGGAGGCATCGGATAATTTGTTGGAAGTGCTTCGAGGCGCTCCCATCAACGATGAACACCATACACTTATGAGTACAGTGATTGAGAAGGTTTGGTTCGCCAAGAGCGGATTGACTAAAGCCTGCACCAGTCTGCTAACAGGCTTTGAGGTAAAAAAAAGTGTGAGGAAATATCACCCAATAGACAGTAGCCCCTGATACTCTGGTTGGTGTTCGGAAAGAAAAGCCAAACGGAGGGTCAACTAAAAAACCACAGGAAGCTAATAGTACTTGTCTGTATGAACAAACAGGCACTGCTGCTGACCGCAGCTGCGCGCACGGCTGAGGTTGCCGGACTCAAGCGCGAACTGGGGCAGGCCGAAGAAGAGCTCGTCCTCATGAAGAAGCAGCTCGAGGAGAACAAGGGTAAGTGAAACCCCGTCCATATGTTGTATAGAGGATAAAAAGTTGGCGATGCTAACAAAAAGCATCATGGCTTTTGATAGGGTCCGCGACCGAAGTGGCGGCCCTGAAGGAAGCGTTGTCCGCAGCCAAAGCCAAGGCAGATACGGAGCGCACCGAGCGCGAGAAGCAAGATGCTCGGGTGGGAGAGGTACAGCAAGAGCTCCAGGAGCTCGGCAAGAAGTTCGACTCCCTGGAGCATGACTTCAAGACGCAAGCATCTGAGCTTGCGAAGGCCCTCCAAAGCGTGGCCGACGCCAAGGCCAAAGCCCAAAAGGCCCTCCAGGAAATCCAGGCGGCCAAGAAGATAGCGGAGGGTAAGGCATTCTTTATGCAAAGCAAGCATGTGGAGGAGTCATTTCTTTTACTTACACGAATCCGGAGCTCTCTAGGGGCATTCACAGATCTGCCACGCAGCATTTCGGATGCCACGGAGTTCTATAGCGCTGAAGAAGGGAGCTCCACGAAGAAGTTGTTCTGGTCCCAATATACTGGGGCCGAACACCCGATGCCTCTAAGTGACCAACTGAAGCAGCTGATCGAACTCCACAATGCCTCTGAATAGGCCATGAAGGACCTCATAGTCCGGATGTGGCCTGGCGAGCCCCTGCCCGGTAGCTACTTTGGCCTGGTGAAGCGGATGGTGCATGCCTGTCCACGGCTAGAAGTTATCAAGCAGTCCGTATGTATTGAGGGTGCCCGACGGGCCTTTGCCCGCACGAAGATGCATTGGGCCAAACTGGATGCTGAGAAGCTTGTGAAGGATGGACCCCCGAAGGGCAAGGAGCATCGCTACCCCGAAAAATATTATGATGGCGTTATGAAAGGCGCTCGGCTTGTGGCAAATGAATGTCCTAAGAACATAATTTTCGAATAAATGTACTCATGTCGTCTGTGTAATATGAGGACGAGTTTGATTGCGCCAGATAACGCTTTGTTTGATTTAAAATATTACCTTCTCTACGACCGTTTATCAAAATTTGAAAGTAGGCTAGTCGTCGGCTTCCACCCCCTTGTAACTAGTACTGGGGTGTTCGTGGAAAACCCAAACACTCTTTTTCCAAATTCTTGGTCCTTTAAGGAGGTGTTTAGCGCAGCAAACAAGGCAATCGAACTATTCGGCTCTGTAACTCTCACTTGGCCATAGAATTCTATAATTTTAAATTTCGGCGAAGCCCCTAGCATTCGGAAGGCCGAACTGGGGCGTTATACACGCCTAAATCGGGCAAGGCCGATTCCTCGCCCTAAGCAGAAAAAAATCTTTAGGGATTTAGTACCTCGCAAACAGCGACCAGCTCTCGCCGCATCATGACGGTCAGTTTTCGGCTTTCTCTATTGAGGTGCTCGTCCGGAAGAACCGGGACACAATCGCAGTAGTTCTCTCTGCGCTACCTTAGCCGATATAACGGAACGTAAGGTACCAAAACAAGGGAGCTGGGCTAACCCAACTATTGACCCAAGACATGATTCGGAGCTGATGCATATAATGCTATAAGTTCGGGGTGCCGCACTGTCGAAAGTGTTCAGACTTTTCTTGCCATATTATGGGGCTCGATAAGAAGCCCCTGGCAAACTGAGCGTACCAAAATGTATGGATGCAATATTGAATAAATATTCAACGGAAAATATGAAGATAGTAATAAGAAGCTGACGCTGTGTACTACTTCCAATTTATTTGGACAATACGGCAAGGCGTAGGTGTACAATTAATGCATTAAGCAGAAAGAAATAGGACTATTTGACATGTCCTATCCCAGGGTAGGCTACATGCGGGTATGTAAGAACAGGTATAACGATCATTGAGGAAGACCACCTGAGTATTCCCTTGTGTGCAAAGCCTCTTGCCTCCTTGGTGTTCCCTCTATAATGAGTCCGGTTATCCGATCTCTCTGAAGGGGCTGCCCGAAAGTGGGGTCCTGAAAAAAGAAAAATGGTATGCGGGCCTCATGGCGGCTGAACCGCACTCCAGCCGCATTGTCGTCTCGCCTCCACCTATGCCCATGGTATTTTGAGCGCGTATTTATGTACGCGTGGCATGAACACCGCCTGAATGGGGCTGGGGTGGAGGCCGAATTGCTAATCGAGCTCCTGGCGTGCCTGACAGTCCTGTTGCGGGGTACTCCGGACTCGCTTGATGGTGTTCGGGGTTGTCGTTGCCGAATTGGCTATTTGTCGGAGGAGGCTGCTTTGTACTTCTGCCGCGAGGGCCGCAGTGTGCTCTTCCGTACGGAGGGAGCGGTCTGTATTTCCATTAACTATTATGACCCCGCGAGGTCCTAGCATTTTGAGCTTGAGGTATGCATAGTGTGGTACCGCATTGAATCGAGCGAACGCAGTTCGTCCAAGTAGTGCATGGTAGCCACTACGGAAAGGGACGATATCAAAGATTAACTCCTCGCTTCGGAAGTTATCCGGAGATCCGAAGACCACTTGCAGTGTTATTGAGCCCGTTCAGCGGGCCTCTACCCCTCGAATTACACCTTTGAAGGTGGTTTTGGCGGGTTAGATCTATGACGGATCGATGCCCATTTTGCACACTGTGTCCTGATAAAGCAGGTTCAGGCTGCTGCCACCGTCCATGAGGACTCGCGTGAGGTGGAATCCGTCGATGATTGGGTCAAGGACCAATGCGGCTGAGCCGCCGTGACGGATGCTGGTGGGATGGTCCCTACGATCAAAGGTGATCGGGCAGGATGACCATGGGTTGAATTTTGGGGCGACGGGCTCCATTGCATAGACGTCCCTAAGTGCATGCTTTCGCTCCCATTTGGGGATGTGAGTGGCATAGATCATGTTCACCATTTTTACCTGGGGAGGAAATTTCTTCTGTCCTCCAGTGTTCGGACGCCGGGGCTCCTCGTCATCATTGTTGTGCAGCCCCTTGTCCTTGTTCTCGGCATTTATCTTGCCGGCCTGTTTGAACACCCAACAATCTCTGTTAGTGTGATTGGCTGGTTTATTGGGGGTGCCGTGAATCTGGCACGAGCGGTCGAGTATGCGGTCCAGACTAGACGATCCCGAATTGTTTCTTTTGAATGGCTTCTTCTGCTGACCGGATTTGGAGTTGCTGAATCCGGCATTGACTGTCGTATCCTCAGCATTGTCGCCATTGTTTCGATGCTTGTGTCTGTTGCGCCATGGCTTTCCGTTACTGTCACGGATATCTGAAATGTCAGGGTTTCCTAGCGCGGTGTTACTGCGATCCAGCCAGCTGTCCTCACCCACGCAAAAGCGGGTCATTAGTATCGTGAGGGCCTCCATGGTCTTCGGTTTTTCTTGGCCGAGGTGTCGGGCAAGCCACTCGTCACGGATATTATGCTTAAAGCCGCCAGGGCCTCGGCGTCCGGACAGTCGACAATTTGGTTCTTTTTAGTTAGGAACCGAGTCCAGAATTTCCTGGCTGACTCTCCGGGCTGTTGGGTAATGTGACTTAAGTCATCAGCATCCGGTGGTCGCACGTAGGTGCCCTGGAAGTTATCGAGGAATGCGTCCTCAAGATTTTCCCAACTGCCAATGGAGTTTGCTGGCAGGCTATTCAGCCAGTGTCTGGCTGGCCCTTTAAGCTTGAGTGGGAGATACTTGATGGCATGTAGGTCATCACCGCGGGCCATGTGAATGTGGAGAATTGCTACGTCTTGAGCTAGCGTTGGTTTTCCCCGAAGAGGAGAGGGTGATGCAGCAAGTGTAGCGTAAGTATTTCCCTCAGTTTTTGAGAACCAAGGTATCAATCCAGTAGGAGGCTCCTCAAAAATCCCACGCACCTACACAAACAAACTGAGAACTCGCAACCAACGCAATAAAGGGGTTGTCAATCCCTTCACGGCCACTTGCGAAAGTGAGATCTAATAGAGATAGTATGATAAGATAAATATATTTTTGGTATTTTATGATATAGATGCAAGAAAGTAAAGATGAAAATATGATAAGAGATAGACCCGGGGGCCATAGGTTTCACTAGAGGCTTCTCTCGAGAGCATAAGTATTACGGTGGGTGAACAAATTACTGTCAAGCAATTGATAGAAAAGCGAATAATTATGACGTTATCTAGGCATGATCATGTATATAGGCATCACATCCAAAACAAGTAGACTGACTCCTGCCTGCATCTACTACTATTACTCCACACATCGACCGCTATCCAGCATGCATCTAGAGTATTAAGTTCATAAGAACGGAGTAACGCATTAAGCAAGATGATATGATGTAGAGGGATAAACTCATGCAATATGATATAAACCCCATCTTGTTATCCTCGATGAAAACAATACAATACGTGTCTTGCAACCCTTTCTGTCACTGGGTAAGAAACACCGCAAGATTGAACCCAAAGCTAAGCACTTCTCCCATGGCAAGAAAGATCAATCTAGTAGGCCAAACCAAACCGATAATTCGAAGAGACTTGCAAAGATAACTCAATCATACATAAAAGAATTCAGAGAAGATTCAATTAATAACCATAGATAAATCTAAACATAAACTCACAATTCATCGGATCTTGACAAACACACCGCAAAAAGAGATTACATCGAATAGATCTCCACAAGAGAGGGGGAGATCATTGTATTGAGATCCAAAAAGAGAAAAGAAGCCATCTAGCTAATAACTATGGACCCGTAGGTCTGAGGTAAACTACTCACAACTCATAGGAGGGGCAAGGATGTTGATGTAAAGGCCCTCAATGGTCGATTCCCCCTCCGGCAGAGTGCCAGCGAAGGCTCCAAGATGGGATCTCGCGGATACAGAAGGTTACGATGGTGGAAATTGTGTTTCGTGGTGCCCCTGGATGTTTTCGGGGTCCGTAGGTATATATAGGAGGAAGAAGTACGTCGGTGGACGCCCGAGGGGCCCACGAGATAAGGGGCGCGCCCTACAGGGGAGGGGGCACCCTCCTATCCCGTGGAGCCCTCGGAGCTTTCTTGACTTGCACTCCAGGCTCTTCGGATCAGATTTGTTCCAAAAATAATGCTCCCGAAGGTTTCATTCCGTTTGGACTCCGTTTGATATTCCTTTTCTTCGAAATACTGAAATAGGCAAAAAAACAGCAATACGGGCTGGGCCTCCGGTTAGTAGGTTAGTCACAAAAATGATATAAATATGTAGA
Organism: Triticum dicoccoides; assembly: GCF_002162155.2. NCBI lineage: Eukaryota > Viridiplantae > Streptophyta > Magnoliopsida > Poales > Poaceae > Triticum > Triticum dicoccoides. Next base: position 794,046,294 of record NC_041383.1, on the reverse strand, counting down.
ATAAAGCCCATAAGCATCCAAAACAGGTAATATAATAGCATGGAACAATCAAAAATTATAGATACGTTGGAGACGTATCAAGCATCCCCAAGCTTAATTCCTGCTCGTCCTCGAGTAGGTAAATGATAAAAAGAGAATTTTTGATGTGGAATGCTACCTAGCATAATTCATAATGTAATTTTCTTTTATTGTGGCATGAATGTTCAGATCCAAGTAATACAAAATAAAAGTTCATATTGATATAAGAAATAGAAATACTGAAAGTTATCCCTAAAAAATCATATATTCTGGCTAAGCTCTATTTTCATCACACAAAGTATTTAATCATGCACAACCCCGATGACGAGCCAAGCAATTGTTTCATACTTTAATAATCTCAAACTTTTTCAACTTTCACGCAATACATGAGCGTGAGCCATGGACATAACACTATAGGTGGAATGGAACGGTGGTTGTGGAGAAGACAAAAAGGAGAAGATAGTCTCACATCAACTAGGCGTATCAACGGGCTATGGAGATGCCCATTAATAGGTATCAATGTGAGTGAGTAGGGATTGCCATGCAACGGATGCACTAGAGCTATAAATATATGAAAACTCAACAAAAGAAAACTAGTGGGGTGCATCCAACTTGCTTGCTCACGAAGACCTAGGGCATTTTGAGGAAGCCATCATTGGAATATACAAGCCAAGTTCTATAACGAAAAATTCCCACTAGTAAATGAAAGTGACAACATATGAGACTCTCTATCATGAAGATCATGGTGCTACTTTGAAACACAAGTGTGGTAAAAGGATAGTAGCATTGTCCCTTCTCTCTTTTTCTCTCTTTTTTTTATTTGGGCCTTTTCCTCTCTTTTTTATGGCCTCTTTTTTTATTATTATTTTTTATATTTTGTCCGGAGTCTCATCCTGACTTATGGGGGAATCATAGTCTCCATCATCCTTTCCTCACTGGGACAATGCACTAATAATGATGATCATCACACTTTTATTTTTTTACAACTCAACAATTACAACTCGATACTTAGAACAAAATATTACTCTATATGAATGCCTCCGGCGGTATACCGGGATATGCAATGAATCAAGAGTGACATGTATGAAAGAATTATGAACGGTGGCTTTGCCACAAATACAATGTCAACTACATGTTCATGCAAAGAGCAATATGACAAAAGTAATCTGTGTCATATGAACGGAACGGTGGAAAGTTGCATGGCAATATATCTCGGAATGGCTATGGAAATGCCATAATAGGTAGGTATGGTGGCTGTTTTGAGGAAGGAGTATGGTGGGTGTATGGTACCGGCGAAAGTTGCACGATACAAGAAAGGCTAGCAATAATGGAGGGGTGAAAGGAGTGTGTATAATCCATGGACTCAACATTAATCAAAAGAACTCATATACTTGTTGTAAAAATTTAGAAGTCATCAAAAACCAAAGCACTACACGCATGCTCCTAGGGGGGTAAATTGGTAGGAAAAGACCATCGCTCATCCCCGACTGCCACTCATAAGGAAGACAATCAATAAATAAAATTGTGCTCCAACTTCATCACAAAGCGGTTCACCATACGTGCATGCTACGGGAATCACAAACTTTAACACAAGCATTCTTTAAATCCATAATCACCCAACTAGCATGACTTTAATATTACTACCTCCATATCTCAAAACAATTATCTAGCATCAAATTGATCATAGCATCCAATTCACTTTCTATGATAGTTTTTATTATACCCAACTTGGATGCTCATCATTCTAGGACCAAATTAAAACCATAGCAAATACCATGTTGTTCTAAGAGACTCTCAAAATAATATAAGTGAAGCATGAGATACTAGTAATTTCTATAAAATTAATCCACCACCATGCTCTAAAAGATATAAGTGAAGCACTAGAGCAAAAACTATCAAGCTCAAAAGATATAAGTGAAGCACATAGAGTATTCTAGCAAATTCTAATCAAATAGGCTTCTAAAAAAAGGTGTGTTACAGCAAGGATGATTGTGGTAAATTAACAAGCAAAGACCAATATAATACACGACGCTCCAAGCAAAACACATATCATGTAGCGAATAAAAATATAGCTCCAAGTAAAGTTACCAATGAACGAAGACGAAAGAGGGGATGCCTTCCCAGGGCATCCCCAAGCTTAGGCTTTTGGCTATTCTTGAATATCTTGGGGTGCCATAAGCATCCCCAATCTTAGGCTCTTGCCACTCTTTATTCCATAGTCCATAAAACCTTTACCCAAAACTTGAAAACTTCACAACACAAAACTCAACAGGAAATCTTATAAGCTCCGTTAGTGAAAGAAAACAAAACCACCACATAAGGTACTGCAATGAACTCATTCTTTATTTATTTTGGTGTTAAACCTACTGTATTCCAACTTCCTTATGGTTTATAAACTAATTTATTAGCCATAGATGCATTGAAATAAGCAAACAACACACGAAAAACAGAATCTGTCAAAAACAGAACAGTCTTTAGAAATCTGTAACTAACGCAAACTTCTGGAACTCTAAAAATCCTACCAAAATAGGACGTAGTGTAAAATTTGTTTATTGATTATAAGCAAAAATAATCAACGCAAAATCTCTTTTCTGTGATTTATTGATTTTTTTTCTCGTGAGCGCAAAGTTTTTGTTTTTCAGCAGAATCAAATCAACCATCATCATAGTTTATCCTATAGGTTCTACTTGGCACAAACACTAAACAAAAGATAAAAACACATCTAAACAGAAAGTAGAAACAAAATTTAACACTAAACAGGAACAAAAACAAAGAAAATTGGGTTGCCTCCCAACTAGCGCTATCGTTTAACGCCCCTAGCTAGGCATAAAAGCAAGGATAGATCTAACGAGTGCCATCTTTGGCACTTGATTCATAAGTAGCACGCATGATAGATTCATAAGGTAATTTGACTTTCTTTCTTGGAGAGTGCTCCATGCCTTTATTTAAAGGAAATTGCAATCTAATGTTCCCTTCCTTCATATCAATAATCGCACCAATCATTCTAAGGAAAGGTCTACCAAGAATAATAGGGCAAGAAAGATTGCAATCTATATCAAGAACGATAAAATCTACGGGCACCAAATTTCTCTTAGCAACAATAAGAACATCATTGATCCTTCCCATAGGCTTTTTAATGGTGGAATCCGCAAGGTGCAAATTTAAAGAGCAATCATCAAGATCATGGAAGTCTAGAATATCGCATAAAGTTTTCGGAATTGTGGAAACGCTAGCACCCAAATCACACAAAGCAAAACACTCAAAATCTTAAATTCTAATATTTATAGTAGGTTCCCACTCATCATTAAGTTTTCTAGGTATGGAAACTTCCAAATTAAGTTTTTCATCATAAGATTGCATCAAGGCATCAACAATATGTTTGGTCAAAGCTTTGTTTTGACTATAAGCATGAGGAGAATTAACAACGGATTGCAACAAGGAAATACAACCTTTTAAAGAGCAATTATCATAATCAAATTCCTTGAATCTGAGATAGTAGGTTCAACATTATTAGAAGTAGAGGATTCTCCAATCTCTCTTTTACCAAATTTAGCATTAAGATCTAAAGACTCCGAATTTTTGGGACGCCTTCTAGGCAAAGTTGATTCATCATCAGTCCCATAATCATCAAAATTCATATTGCAAAACATAGATCTAATAGGAGACGCATCAATAACTTTAAGATCCTCATAATTATTTTCGTGTAATTTTTCTGGTTTAGCGGCCATCTTATTGACTAAGGTGGCTTGCTTGTCAGAAATTTTGGCTATAGCATTCTCGAGCCGGGTAATTTGAGCATTAACACCATAGAATTCTTTATTCATATCATCACGCTCTTTGTTCATAAATCCCAAAAAACTTTTTTGTTCCTTAAGCTCTTTTCTAAAGAAATTATTGGGCTCAAATTGCAAATTCATAAAGCTTATAATATTCGATTCAATCTCATCCATCCTTCTGAGAAGGTGTTCAGGCCCCTTAGGCGTAGCCATAAGGTAAAACAGCAAATAAGCACACAAAAGGAGGCAAGTGAAAAAGAGAGGAGAAGATTGGAAAAGAGAGGGCGAATAAAACGGCAAGGGTGAAGTTGGGGAGAGGAAAACGAGAGGCAAATGGCAAATAATGTAAATGCGAGGGAGATGGGTTTGTGATGGGTACTTGGTATGTCTTGACTTGAGCGAAGACCTCCCCGGCAATGGCGCCAGAAATCCTTCTTGCTACGTCTTGAGCTAGCGTTGGTTTTCCTCGAAGAGGAGAGGGTGATGCAGCAAGTGTAGCGGAAGTATTTCCCTCAGTTTTTGAGAACCAAGGTATCAATCCAGTAGGAGGCTCCTCAAAAATCCCATGCACCTACACAAACAAATTGAGAACTCGCAACCAACGCAATAAAGGGGTTGTCAATCCCTACACGGCCACTTACGAAAGTGAGATCTAATAGAGATAGTATGATAAGATAAATATATTTTTGGTATTTTATGATATAGATGCAAGAAAGTAAAGATGAAAATATGATAAGAGATAGACCCGGGGGCCATAGGTTTCACTAGAGGCTTCTCTCGAGAGCATAAGTATTACGGTGGGTGAACAAATTACTGTCAAGCAATTGATAGAAAAGCGAATAATTATGACGTTATCTAGGCATGATCATGTATATAGGCATCACATCCAAAACAAGTAGACCGACTCCTGCCTGCATCTACTACTATTACTCCACATATCGACCGCTATCCAGCATGCATCTAGAGTATTAAGTTCATAAGAACGGAGTAACGCATTAAGCAAGATGATATGATGTAGAGGGATAAACTCATGCAATATGATATAAACCCCATCTTGTTATCCTCGATGGCAACAATACAATACGTGTCTTGCAACCCTTTCTGTCACTGGGTAAGAACACCGCAAGATTGAACCCAAAGCTAAGCACTTCTCCCATGGCAAGAAAGATCAATCTAGTAGGCCAAACCAAACCGATAATTCGAAGAGACTTGCAAAGATAACTCATAAAAGAATTCAGAGAAGATTCAATTAGTAACCATAGATAAATCTGAACATAAACTCACAATTCATCGGATCTTGACAAACACACCGCAAAAAGAGATTACATCGAATAGATCTCCACAAGAGAGGGGGGGATCATTGTATTGAGATCCAAAAAGAGAGAAGAAGCCATCTAGCTAATAACTATGGACCCGTAGGTCTGAGGTAAACTACTCACAACTCATAGGAGGGGCAAGGATGTTGATGTAGAGGCCCTCCATGGTCGATTCCCCCTCCAGCAGAGTGCCGGCGAAGGCTCCAAGATGGGATCTCGTGGATACAGAAGGTTACGGTGGTGGAAATTGTGTTTCGTGGTGCCCATGGATGTTTTTGGGGTCCGTAGGTATATATAGGAGGAAGAAGTACGTCGGTGGACTCCCGAGGGGCCCACGAGACAGGGGCGCGCCCTAAGGGGGGGCGCCCTCCTATCTCGTGGGGCCCTCGGAGCTTTCTTGACTTGCACTCTAGGCTCTCCAGATCAGATTTATTCCAAAAATAACACTCCCGAAGGTTTCATTCCATTTGGACTCCGTTTGATATTCCTTTTCTTCGAAATACTAAAATAGGCAAAAAAAACAGCAATACGGGCTGGGCCTCCGGTTAGTAGGTTAGTCCCAAAAATGATATAAATATGTAGAATAAAGCCCATAAGCATCCAAAACAGGTAATATAATAGCATGGAACAATCAAAAATTATAGATACGTTGGAGACGTATCAAGAATAAAATCTTCGATCCACACCGCGGGGTCTGTTGTGCCATCGTATGACTCGATGTTGACGGGTTTAAACCCTTCTGGGAATTCATGTTCCGTTACTTCATCAGTGAAGCAGAGGGGGTGTGCGGCGCCTCTGTGTCGGGCTATGTCGTGGCGTAGTCCGATTAGGTCTGGTCGGTTATGTCCGGCCCAGCCGGATTTATCAGTATTGCATCCGGCATGACGATCGGTTTCATGAGCTGTGGCGCGCCCCCGTGATCCGTAGATCGATCTTGGTTGCCTGCGTTGTTTTCCAATATGTCTCACAGATCCTGCGTATTGCCCCGGGCCATAGTGAACCGGCGTGGGGGTGCGGGCTGGTGTCCTGCCTGATATGTCGTTTTATCCCGGCCACGGGGTGGCCGGTCAGCCTCATCTTGTGCTGGAAGTTCAGGCTCTTCGGCCTCTTCTTCTAGCGGTTTGTGCTTTGGGTATCCCCTGCTCGGGGGCTCGAGTCCATATTCCTCAGCCGCCAGGACTTCGGTCCATCTGTCCGCAAGCAGATCTTGGTTAGCTTGGAGTTGTTGTTGCTTCTTTTTCAGGCTTCTTCCCGTGGCTATAAGCCTGCGCTTGAAGCGCTCCTGCTCTATGGGATTCTTTGGTATGCCGAATTCGTCATCACCGAGGCTCACCTTGTCTTTGGAGGGAGGCATATAGTTATCGTCCTCCAAGTATCAGTCTATCGCCTGTTCGTCTGGGCTAGACTGCCTATGTTCCTGTTCGGCTTGCTCGAAGGTGGTTTGATCAGGATCGTATTCCTCTTCGGCACCATCTGGATTTTCTTCTCCAGTGCCGGTGTTGTTGTGGCGGGGCTTGGAGCGGCGCCGATGACGCCCATGTTTTGATTTCTTCCCCGAGGGGTTATCTCCCGTTGCCTCATCGCCATTGGTTTCTTTGGGAGTATCCACCATATATATATCATATGAAGAGGTGGCAGTCCAGCGCCCTGTGGGCGGTGGTTCCTGTTCTTCTCCCGCATCGTCGTCTATACCGTCGATGTCTTCGGAATCGAAGTTAAGCACGTCGGTCAAGTCATCGACCGTGGCTATTAAGTGGGTGGTGGGTGGGTAACGAATTTCTTCGTCGCCAACTTCCCACTCGAGCCGGACATAGTTCGACCAGGAGTCTCCTGACAGAGAGAGAGAGAGAGAGACCTTAATGAATCTAGCACGTCTCCGAAGGGTGAGTGCTGAAAGATATCCGCGGTGGCGAACTCCATAACTGGAGCCCAGTTAGATTCGATGGGCACGGATGCGCACGATCCGGAACATACGGCCGGAGACGAGTCCGAGGGTCCGGAAATACATATTTCCTTAGGAGAGGAGTCTGTGTTCGGCTCCAAAGCCGATGAGTGTGCGGCCTTCGGGGCGGGGTCCATCCACCCGTCCTCGGAAGGCACGACTTGCTCTGGAACAAAGTCCGGATCTGTAGCAGGTGCGATGTTCCGAATATTGTCCGACTGCAGATCTAGGTCATGCACGTCCTGATCGTTCGGTGCTCCTGACACGGGCCCGAATCCGTCAAAGATCAAGTCTCCGCGGATGTCGGCAGTGTAGTTTAGGTTTCCAAACCTGACCTGATGACCAGGGGCATAGCTATCGATCTGCTCCAGATGGCCAAGCGAGTTGGACCGCAGTGCGAAGCCGCCGAACACGAAGATCTGTCCGGGGAGAAAAGTCTCACCCAGGACGATGTTGTTGAAGGTTGGAGAAGCCATCGAGCCTTACAGCGACGACACAGAGGAACTCTCAATGAAAGCACCAATGTCGGTGTCAAAACCGGCGGATCTCGGGTAGGGGGTCCCGAACTGTGCGTCTAAGGCTAATGGTAACAGGAGGCTGGGGACACGATGTTTACCCAGGTTCGGGCCCTCTCGATGGAGGTAATACCCTACTTCCTGCTTGATTGATCTTGATGATATGAGTATTACAAGAGTTGATCTACCAAGAGATCAGAGAGGCTAAACCCTAGAAGCTAGCCTATGGTATGATTGTTGTTGTTGTGTCCTACGGACTAAACCGTCCAGTTTATATAGACATCGGAGGGGGCTAGGGTTACACAGAGACGGTTTACAGAGAAGGAGATCTACATCCAAATCGCCAAGCTTGCCTTCCATGCTGAGGGAGTTCCGGACTAGGGGGTGTCTGGATAGCCGAACTATCATCATCGGCCGGACTCCAAGACTATGAAGATACAAGATTGAAGACTTCGTCCCGTGTCCGGATGGGACTTTCCTTGGCGTGGAAGGCAAGCTTGGCGATACAGATATGTAGATCTCCTACCTTTGTAACCGACTCTGTGTAACCCTAACCCTCTTCAGTGTCTATATAAACCGGATGGCTTTAGTCCATAGGACGAACAACAATCATACCATAGGCTAGCTTCTAGGGTTTAGCCTCCTTGATCTCGTGGTAGATCTACTCTTGTAACCCACATCATCAATATTAATCAAGCAGGACGTAGGGTTTTACCTCCATCAAGAGGGCCCGAACCTGGGTAAAACATCGTGTCCCTCGTCTCCTGTTACCATCCGCCTAGACGCACAGTTCAGGACCCCCTACCCGAGATCCGCCGGTTTTGACACCGACATTGGTGCTTTCATTGAGAGTTCCTCTGTGCCGTCGCGATCAGGAAGGATGCCTTTTCCCGTCTTTAAAGACGGCACCGTCGTCAAGAGAGATTTGGCCGCCGGCCAAACCGTCCGGCTAGGTGGTTTTCTTATGACCGCCTGTTCGGCCACCGCTCCGAGGATGACCTCTCAGGTCATCAAAAGCGATCTTCGCGTCAGCCCGGAATTTGCCGAGCAGTTAGATCCGATTGACCTCTCCTCTGTAAACAAGCTCTTGGATCACATCGCCGCCCTGGGAGTCGCTACAGACTACGATCAGATTGGGCTTAAACCCGATCTGAGAGAGATTAACTCTCCTCAGGCTACCCACCATGTTGTTGTGGTAGAGGAACAATGCGGCAACCCTTCTTCTACGTTGAAAACCAACTATGTCTGGATTCCCGATCCCTCCAAGCCGGATTCCCGTGGAGGGACGGACGCTAATCAAATACTGAACTTAGAGTCAGGCATCGGACTAGATTCATTGGAAAGCATCCAGCAAGTCAAGCTTCCAAATCCGGAAACTTCTTGGCCTTTGAGCCTCAGATCGGGCGGGGTTCCAAACTTGATTCCACCCGCCCACCCAAACATAAGCGATCTCTCTCGAATACGGCAAGAGCCGGATGAAACAGTACATCATTACTGGGCCAGATTCCTCCTGGTTATGAACAGGATAAAGGACTGCTGCGAAGAAAGCGCGATTTCAATTTTCTGCAACAATTGCACGGACAAGGGAATCATGAACGCCATAAGTCGTCGCGAAGTTACACGCTTCGTCAACCTAGCGACCATCGTATAAAAATATTGTGCGGTAGAGAGTGCCAGGAACACCGAAACTAGGTTTTGGGATAGTCCGGCCTTTACTACAACCCTAGTCCGAAGTAAAAGGGTGCGCCATACTCAAGCACCTGGGTTAAAAACCAAAAAGCAAAAAACCCCTACAGGACATGGAACCGTACTGGAGGGCTGGCTCAACGGACCCTGCAAAATCCACAGTATGGAGGGCGCCACTCCAACACACAGCCTTCGAGCATGTTGGATACTACGGCAGGTGGCCAAAAGTGGCGAAGGCTTTTTAGCCCCGGGCAAATAGCCCAGAAGTACCGGTACGGTATTAACAGTCTTCGAGACTTTCGCATCAAATAACATGCGAAAACGAACAATCCGCAGCCTCGCCGAAGTCTACCAAGTAGCAACAGCAAATCCATGGAGTGACACGGCTATCACCTTCAACGCCAGCGATGAACCTAAATTCTGAACAGCTAGAGCACCAGCCGCATTGGTCCTTAGTCCGATAGTGGACGTCTCTCGCCTTACCAAGGTACTCATGGATGGCAGCAGCGGATTAAACCTCATCTACGAGGAAACCCTTCAAAAAATGGATATTGACTGGAGCCGCATCGAGCGAAGCAGCACAACCTTCAGAGGGATAATCCCTAGTCGAGAAGTACGCTGCACAGGAAAAATCACACTAGATGTAGTGTTCGGCTCACCGGACAATTACAGGTCCGAGGAGGTCACGTTCCAAGTGGCCCCATTCGGTAGCGGATATCACGCTTTGTTAGGGCGAGAGGCATTCACGATCTTCCAAGCTATACCCCACTACGGGTACATGAAGCTCAAAATGCCCGGACCCAATGGGATAATCACTCTTGCCAGTGATCCAGATACAGCACTCCGCGCTGAAAATAAGACAGTCGCACTGGCCCTAGAGGCATTGTACGAAGCCCTAGTGGCAGAGAAACTAACTACGCTGCGCTCCACGGTGGATAGGGACGATGTGATACTCGATAAGAGGTCCAAGTCCACCTCTTTTAAACCAGCACACGAAATAGTCAAATTTCAGGTCCATCCAACGGACCCCACAAAGACGGCCTCCATTGGGGCACAATTAAGTCCTGATGTCGAAGACGCACTACGAGAATTCCTTCGGGAAAATTGGGACATTTTTGCCTGGCACCCTTCAGACATGCCAGGAATCCCACGCAGGCTGGCAGAGCACAGCCTAAACATCCTAAAAGGATTCAAGCCGGTCAAACAAGCTCTTCGGCGATTTTCTGAACCCAAAAGACAGGCAATGGGAGAGGAGCTAGCCAAACTCTTAGAAGCCGGATTCATCAGAGATATAAAACATCTGGACTGGCTAGCCAATCTAGTAATGGTACCAAAAAAGGACAAATCCTGGCGCCTCTGCGTCGATTTTAAAGACCTTAACAAGGCTTGTCCAAAGGACCCTTTCCCCCTCCCTCGCATCGACCAAATCATCGATGCTACCGCAGGGCACGATTCATTGTGCTTCCTCGACACATACTCCGGATACCATCAAATCAAGATGGCGGAGAAAGACCAGGCCGCAACGGCATTCATTACTCCATATGGGCCATTCTGCTTCAACACAATGCCCTTCGGACTCAAAAACGCCGGCGCAACATATCAGCGCATGATTCAAACATGTCTGGCTACCCAGATAGGCAAAACAGTAGAGGCATACGTAGACGATGTGGTCGTCAAGACCAAAAACGTCGAAACTCTAGTAGAAGACTTGAGGGTGACATTCGACAACCTCCGAGCATATGACATTAAGCTCAATCCGCAAAAATGTGTCTTCGGCGTACCAGCCGGAAAGCTCTTGGGCTTCATCGTATCCGGCAGAGGAATTGAAGCAAACCCGGCCAAAATCCAAGCTCTGTCACAATTGGATATTCCAAAGGACCTCAAGCAAATACAAAAACTAACCGGATGCGTAGCGGCCTTAAGTCGCTTCATCTCCCGTTTGGGAGAAAAGGCTCTGCCCCTCTACCACCTCCTCCGGCGCATCGAACATTTCGAATGGACGGATGCTGCCACAGCCGGACTCGAAGAAATAAAGGCCATACTGGCAACAAAACCGGTCCTGGCCGCGCCCAACCTGGGCGAACCTATGTTATTATATATTGCAGCAACACATCAAGTTGTCAGCGCGGTACTCGTCGTCGAGCGAGAGACAGAAGGGCACAGATTCCCTCTTCAAAAACTAGTGTACTACGTATCCACTGTTCTAAGTCCATGCAAGTCCCGGTACCCACATTATCAAAAGATAGCGTATGCGGTGTTCATGGCATCCCGGAAGCTGCGACACTACTTTCAAGAGTGTTCCATAACTGTGGCCTCCGAAGTACCTCTCAACGATATTATAAACAATCGCAACGCAACGGGCAGGATTGCAAAATGGGCTATTGAGCTCTTACCATTTGACATAACCTATAAACCACGGCGAGCTATAAAGTCGCAGGTTCTGGCTGACTTCGTCGCCGAATGGACCGAAGCCAAACTCCCTAAAGAGTACGGTGCATACTCCAATTGGATCATGCATTTCGACGGATCCAAAATGTTGGCTGGCTTGGGGGCTGGCGTCGTCCTGACGTCCCCAACTGGAGACACAATCCAATACGTACTTCAAATAATGTACATGGACTCCAACAACGCAGCCGAATACGAGGCCCTTCTGCATGGCCTCCGGATGGCAATCTCCATGGGCATTCAACGCCTAGAGGTGCGCGGGGATTCAAACCTCGCAATATCCCAAGTAAATGGAGACTTTGACGCCAAAGATCCAAAAATGGCAGCTTACCGCAACGCCGTCCTAAAAATGCCAGCTCGGTTCGAAGGACTCGAATTCCACCATGTAGCCCGGGATAATAACCAGGCAGCAGACGTGTTAGCGCGCATCGGCGTGAAACGAGACGCCATCCCTCCAAACATCTTCCTGGAACGGCTCTTTAAGCCATCCGTGTTATGGGAAGAGGAGTCCGGAAATAACAATCTGGAGCCACCTGCATCACCTAACTCAGACCATTCTGACACAATCGGCGGCTCAGCCATTGAAATAACACCTTCAGCTCATGAAATAATGGCAGTAATTGCCCCGTGGACAGAACCATTCCTAGCCTACTTAATTCGGCAGGAACTTCCTGAAGACCAAAATGAGGCCCGCTGCATAGTTCGGCGATCTAAAGCCTACAAGGTCCATGAGGGAGAACTTTATAAGAAAAGCACAACCGGAGTCCTTCAAAGGTGTATCTCCGAAGAGGAGGGGCGGAATCTCCTGGCTGAAATTCACGCCGGACTCGGCGGACACCACGCTGCGGCCCGGGCCCTTGTAGGCAAGGCCTTCCGTACAGGATTTTATTGGCCGACAGCCCGGGCAGATGCTCAGGACTTAGTCCAACGATGCGTCGGTTGCCAGCTCTTTGCTAATCAGAGCCACATGCCACCCACCACCCTCAAAACTATACCCATTACCTGGCCGTTTGCGGTCTGGGGGCTTGACATGGTTGGACCCCCTAAAGGGGGAACCCACAAGCACAAATACTTATTGGTCATGGTGGACAAATTCACCAAATGGATTGAGGCCAAGCCGGTTAAAACGGCAGAATCCGGACCGGTGATAGACTTCGTATCCGGGGTAGTACACCGTTTTGGCGTCCCCCACAGCATCATCACTGATAACGGCACGAACTTCACGGCCGACGAGGTTAAACTCTGGTGCAAAAACATGGGCATCAAGCTCGATTACGCTTCAGTCTATCACCCCCAAACTAACGGTCAAGTCGAGCGAGCAAATGGTCTAATCATGAGCGGCATCAAACCAAGACTAGTGCGGTCCCTCAAGGAATCTAACACGCACTAGGTAGAGGAGCTCGACTCCATACTCTGCAGACTGCGGACCACGCCAAACCGAACTACTGGATTCACACCATTTTTCATGGTATACGGCGTAGAGGCAGTTCTGCCCTGCGATATAATTCATGACTCACCTCGTGTGCGCATGTACAAAGAAAGAGAAGCCGAGTTGGATCGGCAGGACATTTTGGACGCCTTAGAGGAGGAGCGGGACGTGGCAAAGGCTCGTTCCGCATTTTATCAGCAGCAGGCTCGAAGATATCAAAGCAGAGAAGTATGGGCCAAAACCTACAATGTCGGCGAACTCGTTCTACGCCTGCCGGACAAGAAAAAGGACAAACTTAAGCCCAAGTGGGAAGGTCCCTTCATCATCGACCAAGTCCTGACCGGCGGAGCATACCGTCTACGTAAAGCATCTGACAACCGACTCGAGCCGAACCCATGGAACGCAGCCCGTCTCTGAAGATTTTACGCCTAAACACCAGACTCAGAGTTCGTCTCACTCCCCCGTTCACCTTTTTATATTTTTTACTGTCTCTTGTCCTCCTCCTTCTTCCCACTTTTTTTTCTCAATACCTTTTATAGGCTGATTTGCGCTTTGTTCGCACACACTTGATGTGCTCCTAGCACTCATTATACCTGGGGGCTTCTTTACCAGAAGTTTATTCATATGGGCTTCACGCCCAATACATGTGTCATACTTCCGCATGTACCTTTTATTCACCATTATATGCATTGATATGACTTAAGTTTTGGCCAAGTTGGGTTGCCTGGCTCCTGTGCTTACCCCTACGTTCCCGATTGTTCGGCTAGGAGGTAAAGGGAGCACCTCTGCGATTGTTACTGCCGGGTCAGCCGGATGTGCACCTCAGACTGGGTGAAGCCGAAAGCTAGCGTTCTTAAGAGAATATTCGGTCGGTGACTTGAAAGATGATTTATTACTTACTTATTTATCTGCCCCCAGATGCTTTTTCTGCTATTTTCGCAGTCCAGCATTGCACCTTAGGGCATGCCTCCCAGGGAAAGGAACCCTTAATGAAACTATTCTCCCTGGAAGATGTTTCTTACTAACCATGTAATATAACATAACTAGTTGGGCACTTGTCTGATAAAGCAATTATGACCCCGACGCCTTGTCTCCATGCATGCCCCGGTTCTTTTATAACCGTAGGGGTATTCAGACACACTCCGGACTGTTGGGTCCCGAGGTTGAAGCGAAACGGCCGGCAAAGACAAACGATCTACAATCCGGCTAGAAGGCATCTTACATGTCATTTCAAATTACATCGTCAAACCGACTGATTGTACTCCTCCTCAATCCCATCTAACAGGCTCTCTAATTTACAGTCCCATTGGGAATATTTCGCGGCCAGTTCTACTTGGCCGTACATCAAGCTCACAGGGATCTCCTTCCCATCAGGCCCCGCAGGTCCGACCTCGGCCATGTGGTTTGGGTCAGCCTTCAGGTAGCGCGTCTTCACCATGGCCCAGGCCTCCCTAGCGCCCTGACGGCAAGCCAATATCTTCCACAAACGGAGGCGTCGCCGTGCTCCCTGAAGCTTCTCAGCAAGCTCACCAAGGCCCTCGGGTAGGGAGACGGATGGCCATAAAGCCTGAACGACGCCACTCATCGCCTGCCGAACACGTTCGAACAATTGCACCAGCTCGGGAAGTTGGTCACCTGTTGACCCAGGCATTTCCTCCGCAGGGTGACCTGTGAGCACACCTAAAGACATATTTCTGTCAATCGACTTCCTCGCCGAATTCTTCTTTTCAAAGGAATTTGCTCAAGCATTACTATAAATGCCGCGACGAAGCCGCTGATTCTCCTTCAAGGAGCCAGACAGCTGGGCCCAAACACCTTTCAGCTCTTCTCCTAGCTGGGTGTGGGCATCTTGGAGCTTGTTTCTCTCCTGCTGCACCTTCATAAGCACCCTCTCGTCGGCCTTTAGCTGACGCAGCAGCTGTTGCTTGTCCGGATCTAGTCCGGCGCCCTCTGCAATATTATTGTCAGATTCACGTCGCACTTTGTTAATTAATTATCTTTTCAAAGTACGTCTTACCAGCGGGGGTCTCTGTGGCTCCCCCTGTGGCGGCCAATGCGGCCTCAAGTTGGGCCTTGCACTCTTGGAGCTCCTGGGACAGATGGGTATTCTTCTCTGTAAGATCCTGCATAGAAATTGATCCTTAAATCAGTTATTTTAACTATTTTAAGTCTCGGGGGCTACTCGCATATATAACTATTAAAATTACTTACACGTATGTCTTTTACATACTGCTCCGTGGCTCTGGTTAACCCATCTTGAGCGGCACGGAGGTGCGCGTTTCCCGCATCAAAGGCATTTAACGCCTCCGGGGAGAAACACGCGTCACGAAGAACTGTCCGGCGATGCCTGTGATTCATGGCGCTCTCCACCTCAGACCGGGTGGCGGACAGCCTGTCGGCATCCTCCGTCGGAGGAGCGTCCGGCTCATGCCTTGTATTCGCCTCCCCTCCCGGGCCATGCGTTGGAGCATGGCTGGCGGAGGCTTGATTGGCAACCTCTCCGGACACTGTCCGGCGAGCGCTCTTTCTGGAAAAGTTATGAGCATTAATATACCTCCTGGGAATCCTTCCCTTAAAAATAGCGGTGCTTCGTACCATTGCAGCGACGTTTCAGTTCGCGTCGCACTCCTCCTCCGCCTGCTGGGCCCGACTGACCCTTGTTGGCTGGCCACCGCGGGTTCGGCTTCCCGCCTTAAAGGCACCTCCTGCGATGCACCATCAGTATGGGATGGTCAGAATTGAGCACGGATTAAATAATGGTGTCAAGACCTCGGTCGTAGTCACCTGGGAGGCCGGAAACAAACCAGGGTAGTCAGCCATAATGGCGACTAAAAGCATTGTCTATGCTGAGCTGGTGGAACACCCCGTCGATCAGTTCCACCGCTAAGTCCGGATCCTCTTCGGAGGCCGGATCAAGGGACCTTTCTGGATCCTCGGGTTGTGGAGCTGGGCTTTTTATGCCTTCCACATCCCGACGCAGTTCCTGTGTCAAAATCATACAATAAGACAATTGCCTTTAAAGGCACGGATCAGATACGCATGCGACCGCTTACCCAGCTCCAAGGGTTGTTCATGGAAAACCCGTTCAGAGGATTCATGCGGAGGAAGTCCTCCTTCTCCCCCTTGTACAAGCCGTACATGATCTTCACCAGGTCGTCGGCCGAGCCAGGTCCCTTGCGGCCGTGACGGGTGGCGTCATCGTCCCCATTGAAGTCCCACATGGGGTAGCCTCTATATTTGAGCGGCTGCACCCCGCGCATAATGCATGTGGCCATGACTCCGATCATGGTTAATCCGGAATGGGCTAGCAGCCGTATCCGGCCCATCAAGTAATGGACGCTCCTATCATCTTCTCGTTGAGGGCTCCGTGGGCGCCAACTCACGCGTTTCTTCAGTGGAGCGTTGCTGAACTCCGGAAGGCCGATTCGGACTGGATCCGGCAGTGAAGCGTCCTCCATATAAAACCACTCCGAAGGCCAGTCTTCGGACGCCTTCTTCGGGGTCCCGGACAGGTATCCGGTCCCGGCGATGCGCCATATTTCGGCTCTGCCCACTTGATATATCGACCCCTCGCAAGAGCGGGTTACGAGGCAAAACAACCTCTTCCACAGCACAAAATGGGGCTCAATGCCCAAGAACAGCTCACACATAGCTACGAAGCCCGCGATGTGCAAAATGAAGGCAGGTGTAAGATGATGAAGCTGGAGTCCGTAGAACTCCAGGAGCCCCCGGAGAAACGGATGTATAGGAAATCCGAGTCCCCTTATTAAGTAGGGGACGAAGCACGTCCGCTCTCCTTTGGAGGGATTGGGGGCGCTCTCCGCTTGCTTCCCACCCTTGTAGGGTTTTACCTCCATCAAGAGGGCCCGAACCTGGGTAAAACATCGTGTCCCTCGTCTCCTGTTACCATCCGCCTAGACGCACAGTTCGGGACCCCCTACCCGAGATCCGCCGGTTTTGATACCGACACACGCCAAGGAGAGTCCCATCCGGACATGGGACGAAGTCTTCTATCTTGTATCTTCATAGTCCAACAGTCCGGCCAAACTATATAGTCCGGCTGTCCGGATACCCCCTTATCCAGGACTCCCTCACTCACGATGCTCATGACCCGCTTCTGTGCGGGCAAGGATAGCTGGCTAGCCCATAGTAATACCAATACAAGCGAACCTGGCACTTCTGAAGCCAGAAATAACAACGGCAAGCCCTGACACAATAGACACAAGCGTCGAAGCAACGGTGATAACACCGAGGACACGATAGTCAACGCCGGATTCAGTGGCTCTAAATCTGGTCAGCGGAAGAATCCATATAAAAGAAACAATCCGGGCTCATCCAGCTTGGACTGCATACTCGATCGTCCATGTCGAATCCACGGCACCCCTGATAAACCAGCCAATCATACCAACAGAGAGTGTTGGGTTTTTAAACAGGCCGGTAAGTTAAATGTCGAGAATAAGGAGAAGGGGTCACAAAGTGAGGACGATGACGAGGAGCCCCGACCACCGAACACAAGGGGATAGAAGAAGTCCCCCCCCCAAGTTAAAATGGTGAACATGATATACGCTACCCATATCCCCAAGAGGGAGTGCAAGCGTGCACTCAGGGACGTCTACACGACGGAGCCAGTCGCCCCAAAATTCAACCCATGGTCGTCCTGCCCGATCACTTTCGATCGCAGGGACCATCCGACCAGTATCCGTCATGGCAGTTCAGCCGCACTAGTCCTCGACCCAATCATTGATGGATTCCATCTCACACGAGTCCTCATGGTGGTGGCAGCAGCCTGAACCTGCTCTATCAGGATACAGTGCACAAAATGGGCATTGATAACTTCCAAAGCGAAGAGTTGATCTTCGATGTCGTCCCCTTCCGCAGTGGCTATCACGCACTGCTCCGACGAACCGCATTTGCTCGATTCAATGCGGTGCCACACTACGCTTATCTGAAGCTCAAGATGCCCGGACCAAGCGGCGTCATAACAGTCAATGGAAACACGGAACGCTCCCTCCATACCGAGGAGCACACCGCTGCCCTCACAGCAGAAGCACAGAGCGGCCTTTTCAGGCAGAACTTTAACTCAGCGGTCAAGCTCCCGGGCACTGCCAAACGAGTCCAGACTACTCTGCAGCAGGACAGTTCAGCTCGTTAAGAGCTTGACTAGCAATTCGGCTTCCGTCCCAGTCCCGACCAAACGGCGGCACTAGTACCGCGCGTAGATAACTACGCACTCAAAATACCATGGGCATGGACGGAGGCACAGCTAGATCATGGTTCATAATACGGTTCAAACTCCCATGGACCCACATACTTTCACTTTTTCTTTTTCTTTTCACGTTTCTTTTTTCCAGGTTTTTTCTGGTGGCCAGATTGTCGATCCTTTCGAAGGACATACACATACCAAGGCGGGAAGCAGTATGGATGCGTGAGGGAATCTCTAGATGTTCTTCTCAATGATCATTCTACCTGTCTTCGGAACTCGCACAGAGCTCCCCCTGGTCTTGGCAGGTTAATCAGCTATATTGTTTATCACACTATTTGTACAAATACGCTTTGACGTATCAGTGAAATTACAATAAAAATAGTTCGCGGCCCAATTTATGTGGCACTAACTTGCCTTTTCATTTTATTTCGTTATTCTTATCGATCGCACCCATACTCCTTGGTACGCTTTAAAATTCGCCAGGGGCTTCATTACGCCCCATAATATGGCAACAAAGTCCGAACGCTTTTCTTTAAGTATAGTTCGGCACCCCGAACTTATAGCAATATATGCATTGGCTCCGAATCATGTCTTTGGTCAATAGTTGGGTTGCCCGGCTCTTGTGCTTACTACCTTATGTTTTGCTATATCGGCTAGCGTAGTAAAGGGAGAACTACTGCGATTGTGTCCTGGTTCACCCGGATGAGCACCTCAGTAGAGCAAGCCGAAAACTGACTGTCATGAAGCGGCGAGAGCCGGTCAGCTGTTCGAGAGGTAACAAATATTTTGTGATTTTTTCCGCATTATGCGATGAATCGGTTTTTTATCCGATCAGGTGTTTATAGTACCCCAAGTTCGGACTTACGAACACTAGGGGCTGCGCCTAAATTTTTATTGTCAGACTCCTATGGCTAAGTGAGGGTGATAAAGCCACATAGTCCGATTGCCTGGTTCGTTGCGCTAAACACCTCCTTTAAGGACCAAACTCTGGAGTAAAGAGTGTTTAGATTCATCCTGAACACTCCCATACTTCCTACGTGGGGGCTGAAGCCGACGACTGGCCAACTCTCAGATTTAACAAAACTGCCGCACAGGAGGTAAAATTTTAAAGTAACATGCATTATATTACATAACGATTCTGTTTCATTGTATAGGACAGGATAGCATGAATGTATTCACTCAAAGATACTATCCTTCGTACATTTGCTCCGCTACAATGCGGGATCCCTCCAGGACATTGTCAAAATATAGCTCGAGCATGCGGTGCTCCTTGCCCGCGGGTGTTCCCTCGATTACAAGCTTCACAGCATCCATCTAAATCCAATGCATCCTGACTCGGGCGAAGGCCATTCGCGCGCCTTCGATGCAGACCGACCGCTTGATGGCATCAAGCCGAGGGCAGGCTTTGACCAGCCGCTTCACGAGCCCGAAGTAGCTGCTGGGTATCGCTTCGGTAGGCCATAGCCGGATTATTAATCCTTCATGGCTAGTTCGGCCATCCTATGCAGTTCGACCAGCTGTTTTAGCTGGTCACTAAAGGGCACCCGATGTTCTGGCGCAAGATATTGCGACCAAAACAACTTCTCCGTGGAGCTCCCCTCTTTAGCTCGGATGAACTCCACAGCATCTGAAATGCTGCACGGTAGATCTGCAAATGCCCCTGGAGAACTCCAAATCCGGGTCAGTAAGAGGAACCTTTTCTTCACATATTTGCTCTGCACTATAAAGACCTTACCCACCGCAATTTTTCTGGCCTCCTGGACTTCCTGGAGGGCGCCCTGGGCTTCAACCTAGGCATCGTGCGTGCTTTGGCGAGCCTTGGTCAGTTCGATCTCTTGATCCACAATGTTGTGCTCCAAGGACTCACATTTCTTCACGGTGTCCTGGAGCTCCTGCTGGACCTCAACGACCCTGGCCTCATGCCTTTCACGGGCAGCTTTTTCCTTGGCCGCTCTCTCCTCGGCCTCGGCCAGCGCCTTCTTAAGGGTCTCCACCTCAGTTTCCACTCCTAATAAATGTCATGGCACTTTAGTTAGTACAAATCATTCATCCTTCATGAAATATGGACAAGGTTATCGCATTATTGCATACCTTGATTATCCTCCAGTTGTTTCTTCACACGGCCAAGCTCTTCCTCGGTCCGCTCTAGACTTTGCTTCAGTCCGGAGACCTCAGCAGCATGAGAGGTCGCAGCCAGCAATGACGCCTGCTTATTCATATAGACATGTCAGTTTGGTCTCCTGCGATAATTATTTGATCCTCTGTTTGGCTTTTCTTTTCGAACACCGGACAGAGTCTCAGGGGCTACTGTCTATATTGTGACATTCTTTTTACATAATTACTTTGCTTACCTCAAAGCCTGTTAGAAGGCTTGTGCAGGCTTCGGTCGATCCGCTCTTCATGGACTGTATCTTCTCAACCACCGCACCCATAAGGGTACGGTGTTCCTCAACAATGGAAGCGCCTTGCAGCGCTTCCAGCAAATTATCCGGTGCCTCCTGATGGACAGAGGACATCGGTGGAATAGGCACACCTCCTTCTTTCGAAAGAGGCTGCTTGCCTGATTCCGGAGCCGTATAGATCTCCGGAATTGTATTCGACTGGGGGCCGAATTTCACCCTCCGGCGCCGCCTTGATAGACTGCCGAGTCTCTCCTTGTCCTGGGATCCTTTGGGACAGCGCCTCGGCACCATCCATGGCCTTGGGAGAGGAGACCGTTGTCGGTGTCAAAATCGGTGGATCTCGGGTAGGGGGTCCCAACCTGTGCGTCTTAGGATCAATGGTAACATGAACATGGGATTTTACCCAGCTTCGGGCTCTCTTGATGAGATAATACCCTACATGCTGCTTGATTGATCTTGATGATATGAGTATTACAAGAGTTGATCTACCACGAGATCGTAGAGGCTAAACCCTAGAAGTCTAGCCTATGGGGATTATGATTGTGTATATCTATCGACTAGCCTGGCCCTGGTTTATATAATGTACTAGAGGCCTAGGATAACAAGAGTCCTAGCCGAATACGCCGGTGAGGAGGAGTCCTTGTCTTGATCACCAAGTCTTGTGGAATCTTCCTTGTATGCGGCAGCTATCCGAACTGGCCTATGAGTATACGGCCATGGGGGTCCTTGGCCCAATCTAACTGATCGGGAGATGACTTGATGAGTACCCCCTAGTCCAGGACACCGTCAGTAGCCCCCTGAACCGGTCTTCAAGTTGGGGACGCTCTTCGATTCTTCCAAACTTTTCTTCATCTTCGGTCATCGGTCTTGAAAACTGGTTCAACAAATCTTCTCATCTTCGATCTTTGAGGATCGCCGGAGTGCATCCAAAGAGTTTACACGTCGGGTATCCGCGGAGCCCCTTTAAGTTTCGGCTTTTATCAATGCCTTGTTGTTTTTATGCCACACCTCGGGTTTGAAGTTATTCCCGGTCGGCAGTGTCCTCTTGCGTCTGAGCTCCAATGCCGGATTGCATTCGAGGTATCTTTTGCAGCCAAGCACCAACGCCGGACTGCTTCCGAGCTCCAACGTTGGGATGTATCCGGACTCCAACGCTGGACTGTGTCCAAGCTCCAATGCCGAACTATGTCCAACCTCCAACGCTAGACTGTATCCGAGCTCCAACGCCGGACTATATCTGAGATGTCATAGATCATCTTGGTTCAAAAAATTTGAAGGAGTTTAGCCGAGCTTAATGCCGGAAATTCCCTCTATGGAGCCAGCCACTAGCGCCCGAGCTTTATGTCGGACTGCTTCCGAGGTGGTGCACCACCCCTGACTGTGGGCTGATTTTTTGATTGGTGCAATTTATTCTCTACCGAGATATATAACCAGTAGCCCTCAAGGTGTGTGTGTCGGTCAAAAACCTGAGATGCACCTGAAGGAAAACCTGAAACCGCTGATCCTAGTAGCCCTTGAGACTCAGGTTGATGCGCGAAATCGGCCTGAGGATCAACTCCTAGCTCGGCAGCATACGTAGGAATAGAAACGCGGTGTAATATACTAGAGATAATAGTGATCGACGAACGGGCCCTTGAGAGAGGGTCTTGAGAAGTTGCCATAATATATTAGCTTGATGCCAGATAGGTCCATATGGTACCTATTGTTTTCCAAAGACGTGTTTGCGCATAGTTCGATCAAGACAAACCCTAAGCACTTTGAATGTTCTGCATTGAACAGGCAATGCAGTAGCCCCCGAGACACTGGTCGGGTGGAAACACCAGATCAAGGGATTGATGTGACCCTTTAATATTTATAAATAATGAGTGCCAAGCCCAATAGCCCCCGAGCCTTAATGCGGGCACGGGTGGCCGAATTAAGGATCGATATCCATAGTAAAATCACAAATTATGTGTAATGACTCTATGTATCCAAGTACTTTAGATCATTAATGCTCGGATCCGCATTGTACAAAACTTTGTTGACCGACCATCAGCTTCAACCTCTTCGGCCAGTAGCTGAGGAGTGTTTTCCTACTTTATGAAGCCGTTATAAGGGCAAAGATTTATGGAAAACAAGGCAATCCGGCCATACGGTTTTATAAACAAAGGTACACAGAGAGATATGTTATATTATGTAATGTAAGAAACATCTTCCAAGGAAAATAGTCCCGCTATTGGTTCCTTTCTTTGGGTCGTCATGCTTATCATGATCATGAAACCTCACCTCCGGTCAATGTGGGAGGAAAATATTGAGGATTTAGTTCGGGGAAAGTTCCCGAACTCTATGTTATTAATGAACCAAAATTTTCACTTCCGTCATTTCCGACCAATGTGATCCTTTAAGATTGCTAGCTTTCGGCTTCACCCAGTCTTAGGTACTTACTCAGATGACCCGGTAGTAACAATCATAGAGGTGCTCCCTTTACCACCTAGCCGAACAATCGGGAACGTAGGGGTAAGCACAAGAGCCAGGCAACCCAGCTGGGCCAAAATCTTAAGTCAAATTGATGCATATTTATGGCTTTATAACGATGATTACGGAAGGCGGCGCTTGTATATTAAATACAATGTCGATGATATGTTTATTTTGACTCTGTTGCGACCGTTTATCAGTTGAAAGTGGCCCATCGTCGGCTTCTACCCCTTTGTAGATACTACACAGGGTGTTTCCGCAATAACAAGACAACCCTTAGCCGACATCTCGGTGCCTGAAGGCGGTTGTGTTAGCGGAAATGAGGCAATCAGATATGCGGGCTTTATAACTTTCACTTAGTCATAGGAGCTTTAAACTGGGGAAGCTAGCTTCGAGCCCCCGGTTAGTGTTCGGCGACGGCCGAGGTCAAGCCGTAAACACTTCAGCCAATGTATATGAACGGCCTATCATTTAACATAGTCATCGGATCACTGACCAGTTTACGTTTATTGTGACAGTCAGTTTTCGGCTTTCTACACTGAGGTGCTTAACCATGCGAGATGGAACCACAATCACAGTGGTTCTCCCTTTGCATACCTAGCCTAACAAAGCGGAACGTAGGAGACAAACACAGGAGCCGGGCAACCCAACTATTGACCGAAGACACAATTTGTCACATCCCTAGTTCTGACAATGCCTAGTGCATGCATTAGAGTGTTGCACCATGTTTAAATTTCATTTAAATTTGAAATGGGGATTGTTGAAACCCTAGCACCAAATGAAATTTAACTAGGTTCAATAAATATATTTTCAATAACCCAGAATGCCCTTTGGAAATGTTCATAATTTCTGTTAAAGGTGAAAACCTCTTCCAAAAATGATGAACATATTTATAGGCTATTCCTGGATTTTTGAATTAAATTATATAGTATTTGCATTTGGGCATTTAATTGCTAATAATATTTTAAATGCTCAAATAATCACAAACTGAAATGTTTACTGTTGGAAATATTCCAAACAGTGGCCACAGTCAGTTGCATGATTTTTGGAAAGGCTCTGGCATTTTTAATAAATCCAAACACAATTACAGAAAATAGAAAACAGTAACTAAAATAGAAATAAAAGAGAGGAGAGAAACCTTACCTGGCGCTCACCTGGTAGCCCACCTGGCCCAGCAGCACGGCCCAGCCCGCCGCCGCTACTCCCCTGTCGTCTTCCTCCTCGCCAGAAGGACGCGGACACCGCGACGCCGCCGTGCGCGCCACCTCCACCCTGCTCTGGCCACCTCCTGCTTCCTCCCCGAGCCCTCTGGTGACGCCACGCACTTCCCCTCGCCCCCTGCACCTCCCCTCTCTTCCCCTGGACCCCGTTCCCTCCTCTACTTCCCTCCCTGCACGCGCCCGAGCGGAGCCCATCGCCGCCGACGCCGTTACCGGGGCCACAGCCACCCCCTCGCTCCCACTATGCATCCCTGAGCTCCGCCCTGACCCCGTGAAGCTACCCACGCGACGCACGCGACCAGAGGAGGCCGCAGTCGACAGGAGCATCGTCGTCTTCACCTCCGGTGCCCGGAGATCGACTCCACCGATTCGGCGCGTCCAGAGCCTCCCCGGCCCCGCCGTCTGCACCGTCTGACTCGCCGTGAGCCACTTACCTTATTCCCTAACTCCTTGTGCTCGCCCCCGTGATGTAGCGTCGTTCCCCACGAGCCCGAAAGCTCACCGCCGCCGGCCATGCCGCCGTCGTGGCTACAGACGCCGTAGCTCGTGCCTGGGCGCGTCATAGCACTCGGTTTGCTCCCAGGAGCCCGTAGCGCCCACCAGCCCCTCCTCCCGTGCCCCCGAACGCCAACCCCGACCTCGCCCGAGCTCCGGCCGCCGCCTCGGGCTCCACTCCGGCGAGCTCCGGCCTCCCCAGCTCATCCCACATGCTCCACTGGATGCGGACGATGACGGGCTACGCCCCGGTGGTCTCCGCGCGCTTTTCCGCCGCCTGTAGCCCATTCCGGCGAAGCACCGCCGCGCGGTTTGGTCGTCGCCGGCCGAACTCCGGCGAGGCTGACGTGGCGGCTTATTTAGCGCTAATCCCCACCATTAGCCACCCCACCAGCCACTGACAGTGGGCCCTGTAGTGGGTCAAAGCCCGGGTCAACGCGGGATTAGCCCCTGTGTCACTGACGTGTGGCCCCCACACGTCAGGTTTGACCGAGCCAGCCCAGTTGACCCTGCTGACGTCACTGTGACGTGGGGCTGACGCAATAAGTATTTTCTGGATTTAATATTATTCAGGAAATTTCAGAAAATGCCTAAAACTTCTAAAATTCATAGAAATTCAACCGTAGCTCCAAATTAAATAAATTATATATGAAAAATTATCAGAAAAATTCAAGGAATCCATCTGTACCATTTTCATGCATGTTAGAACAACTTATAGCTGCTGTTTAGCACAAATCAATTAAAGGGCATTTATTTAATCACATATGGAGTTTGAATTTGAATTTTATATTCAAACCAACTTCATTTAATCTGGTTTTAGGTGCATTAGCCCAAAACACATTCATATTGCCATGTCATAGCATGCATCATATTGTGCATTGCATTGATTGTGTTTCTTCTGTGTTTGCCGGTGTTGTTCCCCCTCGGTAGACGTTGTATCAACGATGTGATCGTTGACACTGATGAAGACTCAATGCTATCTTCAGAAGTGCCAGGCAAGCAAAACCCCCTTGTTCATTCCGATACAATCCTACTCTCTCGCTCCTGCTCTCTTTTACTGCATTAGGACAACACCGATTCATCTGTTACTTGCTGCGGTAGCTGAACCCCTTTATCCTTTGCATGACCTGTCATTGCCACAGTAAATAGATGAAACCCACTAGCATGAGTAGGAGTTGTTTGAGCCCTGTTGTGCCTACTCATTCATGTTTGTTTGTCATGCCTGCTACTGCTTAGAGTTGAGTCAGGTCTGATTCATCGGGGATGAATCAGAGGCGTGTGAACATATCCTACTGTGTGTGAGCTAAGTGTGTGAACACGATTTGGTAAAGGTAGCGGTGAGAGGCCATGTAGGAGTACATGGTGGGTTGTCTCATTGCAGCCGTCCTTAGGAACTGAGTTCTGTGTTTGTGATCCATGATTCAGCTACTACCATACATTGGGCCCTGAAATATGACCCCGCTCGACTTCTTATTCACCCTAGTCCTCTGTCCAGGAGTTGCAAGTAGTTTCTGGTGTTTGTAGCTTACTGGAGGCCGTGGACAGCGCTGACCGTAGGGGTGGGCTGTGATGCGGTAGGTACGTGGCCGGGTAAACCGGGCGCCCGTTTGGTGTCACGGAACCCTGTTCACATCGTTTGGGGCTGTGAGCGAAACTCCGGCCGGATCTCCTCATGGATGGAACCCGAATAGGCGATAAACCTGGACTAGAGACTTGAGTGTTTAGGTAGGTCGTGGTCTACACCCACGTCGGCTTTTGCTTGAAGTCTGCCGAGCACATGTCGTGTGCAGACGCTAAGTGGTGGAAACATGTATGAAGAAGTACACCCCTGCAGGGTTAACATCATCTATTCGAATAGCCGTGTCCGCGGAAAAGGACTTCTGGGTTGCTTATATCAGTTCATAGACAAGTGAAAGTGGATACTCTAAAATACGCAAGATAAGCGTGAGTGCTATGGAAGGCGTTCTCGTAGGGAGACGGGAGCGGATCCATAGTGGTGTATTGATATGGTGAATATGTGGACTCGTGTGCGCCACCTCAAAAAAGTTACTTGCAGTCGTAGTTTAGGATAGCCACCGAGTCAAGCTGGCTTGCTGCAGTTAAACCCCACCATCCCCTTTGTTGATAATGATGCATATGTAGTTAGTTCTGATGTAAGTCTTGCTGGGTACATTTGTACTCACGTTTGCCTATTTTATGTTTTGCAGAGAGACTTCGGTCTCACTAGTAGTTTCGCGTGGACTTCGACGTTTAGCTTGTTACCTCAGCTACGATCTTGTGCCCTCGGCAGGATCTGGTAGATAGTCAGGCTTCTCAGCCTTTTTCATTTATAGATGTCTGTACTCAGACATGATAGCTTCCGCTTGTGCTTGATTTGTATGCTCTGAATGTTGGGTCATGAGACCCATGTTTGTAATATCTCGCTCCTCGGAGCCTATTGAATAGATTACTTGAGTCATAGAGTCATGTTGTGATGCCATGTTGTATTTGCACATATCGAGCATATTGTGTGTATGTTATTGAAATGCTTGGTATGTGTGGGATCTGACCATCTAGTTGTTTATCTTTAGTAGCCTCTCTTACGGGGAAATGTCTCCTAGTGTCTCCACCGAGCCATGGTAGCTTGCTACTGCTCCGGAACACTTAGGCTGGCCGGCATGTGTCCTTCTTCGTTCCTGTGTCTGTCCCTTCGGGGAAATGTCACGCGGTGAATACCGGAGTCCTGTTAGCCCGCTACAGCCCGGTTCACCGGAGTCCTGCTAGCCCAGTGCTACAGCCTGGATTCACTCGCTGATGACCGACACGTTCGATGCTGGGTCATGGATGCCTGTCCCTGTAAGTCTGTGCCGCTTTGGGTTTACGACTAGCCATGTCAGCCCGGACTCCTTATCATATGGATGCTAGCGACACTGTCATATACGTGTGCCAAAAGGCGCAAACGGTCCCGGGCAAAGGTAAGGCGACACCCGTGGGAATACCGTGCGTGAGGCCGCAAAGTGATATGAGGTGTTACATGCTAGATCGATGTGGCATTGAGTCGGGGTCCTGACAGCGTTGGTATCAGAGCTTGACTGCCTGTAGGATTACCAAGCCAAACCGGTCGAAGTTGAGTCTAGAGATTCTTTAGTTATATAAGGGAATTGATTGTGGGATGGAACGTAAGGCTCTTTTTACTCCTTATACCTCATGCCCTTCTGATCTGAGTCATCTTATCTTTCCTGCGGGGATTAAGAACTAGGCTATCTCTTCTTTCTATTAGGATCACGTGTTACTAATCAGTAGACTTATAAGATTGTTGGATTTAAGTCTCAGTTCAGTTCCTACTACTTCCGTATGTTAATTGTTGATCTCGGAACCTTGATATTGTGCTTCTGAGTGGTTATGCCACCATTTTTGTGATTGTCTCAAATCTTTTTGAGCAATTATAGCCGTTATGCTGTCCGAGTCATCCCAGGTTTCTAAATAGTCCGATGCATTTGCAAATCCCTTCCTTCTGTTTCCGATGTTCCCATGGGCCATATTAACCACACTAATCGGTGTGTTGAGGTAATTATTGCCTCGACATATATGTTGGAATTATTATTATGACCCTAAGTGCTTAGGGGATCATCTAGTGGTCTAGCCATGATTTGTGTCCTAGTGTGAAGATTATGGCCTTTATTCTCGGAAGCATCCCGTGATGCTACTTAGTAGTAGGTATTCTACTCCTGGGTTCTGAACCCGAGATTCACTCTACCTACTTCATGTTGATAGTAATTGCTAGTGCCTTTAGGATATTAGTAACCTTTGCGATAGTCCTTGAAGTCCGTGGTATCTTCTTCTTCCAAATACCATGAACTACTTATGGCAGATGTTTATTGGATCAAAAAAAAATCACAATTAGAGTACTCTTGAGGAGTTCTCCATTCATAAATCGTGACTCTGCCAGTTCTACCTTTCTGCATGGGTTATCCGGAAGAAATATGTTGAACTTGGTTCGACATACTAATCTATGCATCCACAACTCAGAAAGTTATATGTTCCTTTGAGTTGTTCTCTTTAGTTGCATTCTGACCCTCGTCTATCAATTGATAGTCAAGAGTATGCGTGCGTTCGTTCATCGATGCCTATGACTCTTGTGGTCTGTCAAGCCATTCTATTCCGGAATGACTAGGAGAAACAAACTCCAGTACCTCTTCCATATCTAGGATTGGGTCAAAGTAGTTGTACTCTACAGATCAAGTTGCTAACCCAACTTTTGTTCTGTTCTACCTTGGAGTATTACCATCTTTATATCAAGAATTTCATGAGAATTGCACCACCTTTTGTGAATTCTTGACATAGTGATACTTCTCGCCATCCTTTTTCATTCCTCGGTTCCGTGTTGTCGCAACCGGAACGCCGACAAGTGAATCGTGATGTGTGAATTCAATACTCCTAGCAACCTTGTTGCTTGGTAGTTAAAGGATAATAATTTCATTCTTAGCATGTTGGTTAGTGAATCATCATTCTAGGACTGATCGTGCTACCTAGTCCTTATTTCGGTGCACCCTTCGATCGATGAGTTAGGATCTTGTCAAGTCCTCACTCATTTGATCATATCGTCTTGCCCTGAAAGGCAAGATTGTTCTCGAGCTTAGTAACATACCGGTGGTTCGTGATTTTCTGAATATCTTCTCAGAAGTATTACCAGGTTGTCACCTGACTGTTATGTTGAGCTCGTGATCAAGTTGGTTTCTTGTGAACCACCCTTTCTCCAAAAATCTGTGTTGGATATCCCGGAGCTAGTTGGTTAAGCTAGACAACAACTTGGAGAGTTGGAAGATAAAAGCTTGCCTGACTTAGTTCGTTCCAAAGGGATATTCTTGTGTAGTGTGTGTTGAAGAAAGATGATATCTTCATCGATTGGTCCTTGTGATCAGTTGCTGGATCTATTGTCCTATCAATCCTTTGATTTGAGTGTGGGCTATCGTCAAATCAAATCAGTACCAACGATGCTCGTAATGTTGTCTTATTTGTGGTTGATCCCTCGAGCATACACCATTATATCTTTTGGGTCTGACCAATGCTATCACTTGTTCACTTAACTATGGAATTCCTTTTAAAAGGAAACCCAGATGAATTGTTGTTGTGCCCATTGACAACATCCTTGTCTTCTCCATAATTTTGCTGAACATTAAGCTAGTGTTGGAAACTTTTGAAAGCATTTATTCATGCTAGCTCATGAAGCATATGTTTGGATGAAGGTAGTGACTTCCTTTAATTCATGTGCATCTGATGCAAGTTGCCGCCGTGGATTCGAGAAAGTCAGTGTTGCTTTCTTTGGAATCATTCCAAATCAGTCATGCACACGTGCGATGAATGCTGTGGTTTGAAGACTTGCAACCTTCAATCTATATGTATCCCTAGCACACCAAGCCACTGGTTGATTTGTTCAAGGAGAAGGAGTTCCTTCATAAGAGCTAATCCGGACTTATGTAAGGACTTCGATACCCTCGTTGATGGTTCCCCCTCCTGAACTCGGTAGTGTTTTATTATAAGACTACCACGTGGTCATGCTTGTCTGGGACAACGTGTTCACATGTTTGTAGCAGAACCAGCTCATGTTTTGGAGCTTGCTATCGTAGTTCATTTCCCGAGAATCTCGCAACGTCATCTCGTCGATTTGTGTTGCAAACTTTCATTTTTCTTCCTAAGACTCGATGAGCCTGGAATATCCTAACACCAACCAGAGCTGAATCTCAGGCAGATATGATGGTTGGAACATTTCCCTAAGAACTATAATATTGGTCTCTCGATAACCGGTAAGGTGGATGTCGTGGCCAACACACCCATCCGGTAGACCTATTATTATAGTATCTTGTTTGAGGAAGTTGGCCACCCCCCCCCCATAGGGATTTCGTAGGATTTACTCCCTAGTTGCCCCTATGGATTTCTGTGTTCCATAGTCCGACCTTTTTACTTGATGTTTTAGATATCAAACCATATCTATGAATGGGTTATACTAGCACATCAAGGAGAACATTAGAAGCAGGGTGCTAAATGTCTCTCGGTCGATCATCCAGATTTTGTTCCTTGGCTTCGCTAAGATGAAATCTGAGAAGTGTTATCTTCCTTTGCATCTGCATCCTCCATCATCATTCATCATGGTAGCAAGTTGTGTTGCCAGGATCCTTGACACGGATGTTGGTAAAACCTTGATGATTGTGGAAATGCTCAAGTTCTTGAGAGCACGCACAAGCGCTACGTGTTATCCTCGGCGCTAGCTGGGTTTGCCCTCAGTTTCCTCGGCAAATGCTATGACCTTTTCAAACAGTAAATTCACTCTCTTTGTTGGGTTCTTCCCCCAGTTACTAGAATCATTCCCAGCATTTGCATTTTATTCCCAGCTTGCACCGCCAATGTGCTATTCTACCATGGGTCCCTTCCATTTCCGGTGATAAGAAAAAATCATCCATTACGTTGTCTTCAACAAGGTAATCCACATCATCCAAGTCCGAGTATGCCATTCTACCGACCCCCGCCAATCGATTGCTGTGATTTGCCTTAGGCTGATATAGAGAGTCTCAATGATCTCTATATCAAAGGTAATTCTTTTTGCCACTTAAGGGGATATATCTTCGGGTCACCTTCCCTTAGGTGCATCATTATGGTGTCATGTCAACTTAACTCCTCGCTACGTTGACAATCGTTTACCACCTTCTTAGGTGTGGAATCGTTGTCTACCTAGTGAACCTTCGTCATCTGTTCCACTCCATTTCTCTAGAGGTGTGCTTCATCTCTCAGCTCAAGAGATGTTGCTATGTCTCATTCCGTGAGTTAATCCTGAGTTGTTCGATCTTCGAGAAGATCGACCCTTCTAGAGTCTCCTTCTTCCCTCCATGTCATGTTGACAGGATTTCTCAGAGCAAGACTTCAAGACAATAATGGTGTTCAAATCAACGTTCCTATGCAGTGCAACCTGGATCGTGAAGATTGTACTAGTTGCGTTCCCCTTCACCTTACCCTACGCTTGAATCTCGAGACGAGATTCTTGTTTAGTGGGGGTGAGTTGTCACATCCCTAGTTCTGACAATGCCTAGTGCATGCATTAGAGTGTTGCACCATGTTTAAATTTCATTTAAATTTGAAATGGGGATTGTTGAAACCCTAGCACCAAATGAAATTTAACTAGGTTCAATAAATATATTTTCAATAACCCAGAATGCCCTTTGGAAATGTTCATAATTTCTGTTAAAGGTGAAAACCTCTTCCAAAAATGATGAACATATTTATAGGCTATTCCTGGATTTTTGAATTAAATTATATAGTATTTGCATTTGGGCATTTAATTGCTAATAATATTTTAAATGCTCAAATAATCACAAACTGAAATGTTTACTGTTGGAAATATTCCAAACAGTGGCCACAGTCAGTTGCATGATTTTTGGAAAGGCTCTGGCATTTTTAATAAATCCAAACACAATTACAGAAAATAGAAAACAGTAACTAAAATAGAAATAAAAGAGAGGAGAGAAACCTTACCTGGCGCTCACCTGGTAGCCCACCTGGCCCAGCAGCACGGCCCAGCCCGCCGCCGCTACTCCCCTGTCGTCTTCCTCCTCGCCAGAAGGACGCGGACACCGCGACGCCGCCGTGCGCGCCACCTCCACCCTGCTCTGGCCACCTCCTGCTTCCTCCCCGAGCCCTCTGGTGACGCCACGCACTTCCCCTCGCCCCCTGCACCTCCCCTCTCTTCCCCTGGACCCCGTTCCCTCCTCTACTTCCCTCCCTGCACGCGCCCGAGCGGAGCCCATCGCCGCCGACGCCGTTACCGGGGCCACAGCCACCCCCTCGCTCCCACTATGCATCCCTGAGCTCCGCCCTGACCCCGTGAAGCTACCCACGCGACGCACGCGACCAGAGGAGGCCGCAGTCGACAGGAGCATCGTCGTCTTCACCTCCGGTGCCCGGAGATCGACTCCACCGATTCGGCGCGTCCAGAGCCTCCCCGGCCCCGCCGTCTGCACCGTCTGACTCGCCGTGAGCCACTTACCTTATTCCCTAACTCCTTGTGCTCGCCCCCGTGATGTAGCGTCGTTCCCCACGAGCCCGAAAGCTCACCGCCGCCGGCCATGCCGCCGTCGTGGCTACAGACGCCGTAGCTCGTGCCTGGGCGCGTCATAGCACTCGGTTTGCTCCCAGGAGCCCGTAGCGCCCACCAGCCCCTCCTCCCGTGCCCCCGAACGCCAACCCCGACCTCGCCCGAGCTCCGGCCGCCGCCTCGGGCTCCACTCCGGCGAGCTCCGGCCTCCCCAGCTCATCCCACATGCTCCACTGGATGCGGACGATGACGGGCTACGCCCCGGTGGTCTCCGCGCGCTTTTCCGCCGCCTGTAGCCCATTCCGGTGAAGCACCGCCGCGCGGTTTGGTCGTCGCCGGCCGAACTCCGGCGAGGCTGACGTGGCGGCTTATTTAGCGCTAATCCCCACCATTAGCCACCCCACTAGCCACTGACAGTGGGCCCCGTAGTGGGTCAAAGCCCGGGTCAACGCGGGATTAGCCCCTGTGTCACTGACGTGTGGCCCCCACACGTCAGGTTTGACCGAGCCAGCCCAGTTGACCCTGCTGACGTCACTGTGACGTGGGGCTGACGCAATAAGTATTTTCTGGATTTAATATTATTCAGGAAATTTCAGAAAATGCCTAAAACTTCTAAAATTCATAGAAATTCAACCGTAGCTCCAAATTAAATAAATTATATATGAAAAATTATCAGAAAAATTCAAGGAATCCATCTGTACCATTTTCATGCATGTTAGAACAACTTATAGTTGCTGTTTAGCACAAATCAATTAAAGGGCATTTATTTAATCACATATGGAGTTTGAATTTGAATTTTATATTCAAACCAACTTCATTTAATCTGTTGCTAGTTGCATTAGCCCAACACACATTCATCTTGCCATGTCATGATCATGCATCATATTGTGCATTGCATTGATTGTGTTCCCTTCTGTGTTGCCGGTATTTGTCCCCTCTCGATAGACGTGATACCGATGATGTGATCGTTGACACTGATGAAGACTCAATGCTATCTTCAGAAGTGCCAGGCAAGCAAAACCCCCTTGTTCATTCCGATACAATCCTACTCTCTCGCTCCTGCTCTCTTTTACTGCATTAGGACAACACCGATTCATCTGTTACTTGCTGCGGTAGCTGAACCCCTTTATCCTTTGCATGACCTGTCATTGCCACAGTAAATAGATGAAACCCACTAGCATGAGTAGGAGTTGTTTGAGCCCTGTTATGCCTACTCATTCATGTTTGTTTGTCATGCCTGCTACTGCTTAGAGTTGAGTCAGGTCTGATTCATCGGGGATGAATCAGAGGCGTGTGAACATATCCTACTGTGTGTGAGCTAAGTGTGTGAACACGATTTGGTAAAGGTAGCGGTGAGAGGCCATGTAGGAGTACATGGTGGGTTGTCTCATTGCAGCCGTCCTTAGGAACTGAGTTCTGTGTTTGTGATCCATGATTCAGCTACTACCATACATTGGGCCCTGAAATATGACCCCGCTCGACTTCTTATTCACCCTAGTCCTCTGTCCAGGAGTTGCAAGTAGTTTCTGGTGTTTGTAGCTTACTGGAGGCCGTGGACAGCGCTGACCGTAGGGGTGGGCTGTGATGCGGTAGGTACGTGGCCGGGTAAACCGGGCGCCCGTTTGGTGTCACGGAACCCTGTTCACATCGTTTGGGGCTGTGAGCGAAACTCCGGCCGGATCTCCTCATGGATGGAACCCGAATAGGCGATAAACCTGGACTAGAGACTTGAGTGTTTAGGTAGGTCGTGGTCTACACCCACGTCGGCTTTTGCTTGAAGTCTGCCGAGCACATGTCGTGTGCAGACGCTAAGTGGTGGAAACATGTATGAAGAAGTACACCCCTGCAGGGTTAACATCATCTATTCGAATAGCCGTGTCCGCGGAAAAGGACTTCTGGGTTGCTTATATCAGTTCATAGACAAGTGAAAGTGGATACTCTAAAATACGCAAGATAAGCGTGAGTGCTATGGAAGGCGTTCTCGTAGGGAGACGGGAGCGGATCCATAGTGGTGTATTGATATGGTGAATATGTGGACTCGTGTGCGCCACCTCAAAAAAGTTACTTGCAGTCGTAGTTTAGGATAGCCACCGAGTCAAGCTGGCTTGCTGCAGTTAAACCCCACCATCCCCTTTGTTGATAATGATGCATATGTAGTTAGTTCTGATGTAAGTCTTGCTGGGTACATTTGTACTCACGTTTGCCTATTTTATGTTTTGCAGAGAGACTTCGGTCTCACTAGTAGTTTCGCGTGGACTTCGACGTTTAGCTTGTTACCTCAGCTACGATCTTGTGCCCTCGGCAGGATCTGGTAGATAGTCAGGCTTCTCAGCCTTTTTCATTTATAGATGTCTGTACTCAGACATGATAGCTTCCGCTTGTGCTTGATTTGTATGCTCTGAATGTTGGGTCATGAGACCCATGTTTGTAATATCTCGCTCCTCGGAGCCTATTGAATAGATTACTTGAGTCATAGAGTCATGTTGTGATGCCATGTTGTATTTGCACATATCGAGCATATTGTGTGTATGTTATTGAAATGCTTGGTATGTGTGGGATCTGACCATCTAGTTGTTTATCTTTAGTAGCCTCTCTTACGGGGAAATGTCTCCTAGTGTCTCCACCGAGCCATGGTAGCTTGCTACTGCTCCGGAACACTTAGGCTGGCCGGCATGTGTCCTTCTTCGTTCCTGTGTCTGTCCCTTCGGGGAAATGTCACGCGGTGAATACCGGAGTCCTGTTAGCCCGCTACAGCCCGGTTCACCGGAGTCCTGCTAGCCCAGTGCTACAGCCTGGATTCACTCGCTGATGACCGACACGTTCGATGCTGGGTCATGGATGCCTGTCCCTGTAAGTCTGTGCCGCTTTGGGTTTACGACTAGCCATGTCAGCCCGGACTCCTTATCATATGGATGCTAGCGACACTGTCATATACGTGTGCCAAAAGGCGCAAACGGTCCCGGGCAAAGGTAAGGCGACACCCGTGGGAATACCGTGCGTGAGGCCGCAAAGTGATATGAGGTGTTACATGCTAGATCGATGTGGCATTGAGTCGGGGTCCTGACACAATTTGAAACCGATGCATATATAGCAATATCCGAGAATGTTTTTGCCGAACCTCTAAAGGTGTCCGGCATTGCACTGCGAGACTTATGCTGAAAACACACAAATAGTTTAAAAGTGCCATAAGCTTGGAAAACCAAAAAACATCAGTAAAAACTTGACATCCGAACAAGATCAAGTGTTCGGTGCCAATCCGAAAATTGGAAAAGAAAATTGTGCTTCTGTCGTGCTTTAACATTACGCATCCGATCTCAAGACTTCATGTGGGTCAGCCCTTTGCAACGACCAAGAAGAAAACACATTTACTATAAAACAGCTCATATAAATTTTAAGAGCCCCCAAGTTACTTGGGTAAAAGAATTTTATGTATAATTATTGTATGTACTGAAGTACGTATATCATATCTGTGTTCACCCGAACTTTGAACGCGTCTTAACCGACTGTCGGCTTCTCCCTCTTCGGTCAAGGACCAAAAAGTGTTATGTACTCCACCTGTCGAGAATATCGGCGGTGTTTCCGATAACCAGGCAATCGGGCCATAAGGCTGTAACAGAAAAAGCGCGCTCAGGGAACTTATGCTATATTACTAACAAAGTGTAAGAAGCATCTTCGAAGAAAATAGTACCTCCATCGATACCTTTCTTCGGTTGCTCATTGTTACTATGAGACTTGTGCAATAGATTTTTTGTACTCATGAGTTCCGTTGTGTCCCGACCATGATTGAAAACAATAAGAGCGCTAGCTTTTGGCTTCACCCAGTCTGAGGTCAGAGCTCAGATGACCCGGTCGTGACAATCGTAGAGGTACTCCCTTTACTCCCTAGCCGAACAATCGGGAACGTAGGGGTAAGCACAGGAGCCAGGCAACCCAGCTTGCAGAACACTTAAGTCAATATGATGCATATTGTGGTAAAATACACGAACAAGGAACGAAGCCATACAAGTATAATCATATGCAAGAGAAAAAACTTCATAAAGGAAGCCCCCAAATAAACGGGGTATCTGAATTTGTGCATCACAGACAAAGTTATGACAAGGAATTTTCTCACAAACAACTTGTTGCCAAAGAAGTATAATGCTTGGTTGAACCGAACAAAATTTAAAACTGAAAGTTTTTGAGCATGAAAGCGACTTAGCTAGTTAATGTGTTCAGCATTGATGACGTGGTCCGAGCTTGATGCGGGACAAGGTTCCAGCCTCTCAAGATGGTCCCCAGGTGGCCGAGTAGAGAGTTCGGCACTCCGAGAAGATAAAGCCCTCAGTCCAGCCGCGGTAATGGAGCAGGTCGGCGCGTCAAGGCGACAACACAATTCGGTCAAAGCAGGCGACAACGTAGCTCAGTCTCAGTCAATTGGCTGCATAGATAAAATAGTGCAAACCAAAAGTAATGACTGTTGGGGAACGTAGCAAAAATTCAAAATTTTCTACGCATTACCAAGATCAATCTATGGAGTAACTAGCAACGAGAGAGAGGGGAGTGCATCTTCATACCCTTGAAGATCATGATGCGGAAGCGTTGCAAGAACGCGGTCGGTGGAGTCGTACACGAAGCGATTCAGATCGCGGCCGAATCTGATCTAAGCACCGAACAACGGTGCCTCCGTGTTCAACACACGTGCAGCCCGGTGATGTCTCCCGTGCCTTGATCCAGCAAGGGAGAGGGAGAGGTTGGGGAAGACTCCGTCCAGCAGCAGCACAACGGCGTGGTGGTGATGGAGGAGCGTGGCACTCCAGCAGGGCTTCGCCAAGCACTGCGAGAGATGAGGAGGGAGAGGGGTAGGATTGCGCCAAGAGAGAGGGAGACTCGTGTCTCTCGCAGCCCCAAAACCCCCACTATATATAGGGGAAGGGGAGGGGTTGCGCCCCCATCTAGGGTTCCCCCTTTAGGGGTAGCGGCCAGCCCTAGATGCATCTGGGGAGTGGCCAGAGGGGGAGAGAGGGGGGCACACCCTAGGTGGGCCTTAGGCCCATCTGAGCCCAGGGTTTTCCCCCTTCCCCCTTCCCTGCGCCTTGGGCCTCTTGTAGGAGGCGCACTAGCCCACTTAGGGACTGGTCCCTTCCCACACTTGACCCACGTAGGCCTCTGGGGTTGGTGGCCCCTCCCGGTGGACCCCCGAACCCTTCAGGTGGTCCCGGTACGTTACCGATAACGCCCAGAACACTTCTGGTGTCCAAAACGGGATTTTCCATATATAAATCTTTATCTTCGGACCATTCCGGAACTCCTTGTGACGTTCGGGATCTCATCCGGGACTCCGAACAACATTCGGTAACCACATACATCTATTCCCTATAACCCTAGCATCATCGAACCTTAAGTTTGTAGACCCTACGGGTTCGGGAATCATGTAGACATGACCGAGACATCTCTTCGGTCAATAACCAACAGCGGGATCTGGACACCCATGTTGGCTCCTACATGTTCCACGATGATCTCATCAGATGGACCATGATGTCGGGGATTCAATCAATCCCATATACAATTCCCTTTGTCAATCGGTATGTTACTTGCCCGAGATTCGATAGTCGGTATCCCAATACCTCGTTCAATCTCGTTACCGGCAAGTCATTTTACTCGTTCCGTAATGCATGATCCTGTGACCAACTACTTAGTCACATTGAGCTCATTATGATGATGCATTACCGAGTGGGGCCAGAGATACCTCTTCGTCATACGGGGTGACAAATCCTAGTCTCGATTCGTGCCAACCCAACAGACACTTTCGGAGATACCCGTAGTGCACCTTTATAGCCACCCAGTTACATTGTGACGTTTGGCACACCCAAAGCATTCCTACGGTATCCAGGAGTTGCACAATCTCATGGTCTAAGGAAATGATACTTGACATTAGAAAACCTTTTAGCAAACGAACTACACAATCTTGTGCTATGCTTAGGATTGGGTCTTGTCCATCACATCATTCTCCTAATGATGTGATCCCGTTATCAATGACATCCCATGTCCATGGTCAGGAAACCATAACCATCTATTGATCAACGAGCTAGTCAACTAGAGGCTCACTAGGGACATGTTGTGGTCTATGTATTCACACATGTATTACGATTTCCAATTAATACAATTATAGCATGAACAATAGACAATTATCATGAACAAGGAAATATAATAATAACCATTTTATTATTGCCTCTAGGGCATATGTCCAACAATGACAAATAAAGATAATAATGTATATTGAAAAAATTCTTCTACTTAGTTAATACAAGTGAAGTAAATAATGAAAGAGATATGGCCTGAGCGTCGATGTCAATGTCAATGCAGGGCGTTATGTGGTAAAGGCATGGCAAAGCCCGAATTCATAGGTCGGTCCAAGTTACAGATACGACGTTCATCGAACTATGTACGAAAACTGACCGAACCACCACGCGACCGTCGTTAATGCTGCCACCATTTGATAGGCCTGGTTTATTTGTTATAGCGGTCCGAAGAAAGGTTACTCCCAAAATTGGGACTCGATCCGCACACCCATTGCCTGATGGGTGATGAAGTGAAGGCATGACGATGTTGGCAAAGGTTGGCTTGCCGAGGCAAAGCCCGTGGCCCAGCTAATGTGATGAAGCTGGTCAGCCGGTGACGCCGAAGTCTTTGAAGTAAGTTGATGAAGGGATGACGAAACCCCCAGTCCAGGCGAGGAGACGGAGCAGGTCGGTGAGGAGATGTGTCAGCCGAGGTGTTGAAGTAGTTCGGCTTGATGGACATCGGCTCGATGAACAATGGTTCGGCCATGCCGATGTAGGTCGTAGCTTGTGACGTGGTCAATGCTGGCTTGATGAAGTGACCGTACGGCGATGCCGGTGTGCCCGCTCCGTGTAATCCATGGAGCGGCGATGTTGGTGACGATTTATCCTTCGTGATACCGAACTATTGTTCGGCTGGCCGAGATGATGATCCAAAGAAGTCGAGCTCGGCTCAACAAAGCGACGACGTGTCTAGCGCAGGTCAGCCGCCATGGAGTGATGTTGTCGGGCCGAATTGACACTGGCACCATGGTGAAGATCGTATTGTAAAAATACTTTTAATATTAATGGGATGTGTTTGAGAATAAAACACAATACCCCATATGAAAACTTCCTTCAAAAAAGGATGTCTGAAATCCCGTTCATAAAGAAGATGAACTCGGGTCGGATTTGTTCTCGCGCAGAAAATAGATCCGAAAAGTGATGCACTAATCGGAAGGTTACAGGAGTTTGGACGGTCGGATCGAGCTGAATTTTTGGCAGGTGGTAGATATGGGAAATCCACAGCCGATCAACGGTTGGATATTCCAAAGGACGTCCGAGCTAGATCTTGGACACCATGCTCCAAACTCGTCCGGATTCTCGTCCAGATTCAATAGGGCTCCGGTATATCGGAGATTGCCGGAGATTCCTCCATCGAAACTCGAGAAATTTTGCAGGGTTGTTGTAG
The DNA here is from genome assembly GCF_002162155.2 of Triticum dicoccoides. Lineage (NCBI taxonomy): Eukaryota > Viridiplantae > Streptophyta > Magnoliopsida > Poales > Poaceae > Triticum > Triticum dicoccoides. The sequence continues at coordinate 794,005,843 of NC_041383.1, read as the reverse complement.
ACTTAATTCCGCTTAATTCCACCGAATCAATCATTTAGGCGACACTCGAGAAGGCGATGGCGGCGGATACGAGTTTGCTGTCTACAAAAACAGCACGGTCGCCCGAGGGCAATGTTAACGTTGAGCCCCCGAGCTCCATGGATGACTCCTCCATGATCTTGATAGAGATCGGAGTTGATGTTGATGAAGGTCCTCATCCGAACATGATGATCGGAGGTAGGGCGCAGTCCTCGGTCAAGCCAAGGTGACCAGTCGAGCTGGTGACGAAGAAGCCAACGTCGCAGTTGACCTGTAGTCGAGCCATTGATCCTTTTGCCGATCACATAGCAGAACTCTCAATGAAAGCACCAATGTTGGTGTCAAAACCGGTGGATCTCGGGTAGGGGTCTCAAGCTGTGTGTTTTAGGATCAATGGTAACATGAACACGGAATTTTACCCAGCTTCGGTCTCTCTTGATGAGATAATACCCTACATGCTGCTTGACTGATCTTGATGATATGAGTATTACAAGAGTTGATCTACCACGAGATCGTAGAGGCTAAACCCTAGAAGTCTAGCCTATGGGGATTATGATTGTGTATATCTATCGACTAGCCTGGCCCTGGTTTATATAATGTACCAGAGGCCTAGGATAACAAGAGTCCTAGCCGAATATGCCGGTGGGGAGGAGTCCTTGTCTTGATCACCAAGTCTTGTGGAATCTTCCTTGTATGCGGCAGCTGTCCAAACTGGCCTATGAGTATACGGCCATGGGGGTCCTTGGCCCAATCTAACTGACCGGGAGACGACGTGGTGAGTACCCCCTAGTCCAGGACATCGTCAGCCGCTGGGAGGGACCCGCTGTCCATTGCCTCCGGGTCCAGCAAATCTCCCGAAGATGAGGACTACTCGAGGTTGGACCGAGCCGGACTGGAGATGCATGACTCAACATGTTAAGACTATGAAGTAGAGAGGCCGGATATATAAATGTGTCCGGGTCTTCGAGTACTCATGATTTGGCCAGAGGCTTCTCCCTGGGGCGCCATTCCGAGCTGCTGTCGGTGTCCGCTATGGAGTTGTCCAGAAGGGAAGCCTTACCCTTCTTGGACGCCTTGGCCACCAGATGCATGGAGGCCGCGCTCTTCTTCCTCCCCCCCCCAAGGGGGGGAATGGCTTTCTTCTTCCTCCTCTTCCTTGTCGTCCTCGGCGGCGGAGGAATGAGTCTCGGCGTCTTCGGACGTCATGTCCGAAGCACCCTTGCGACAGAGACCGCTCCTGGTCTCCTTGGTCTCCTTGGCATTCTTCTTGGCCATCTTCTCCGGCGCTTGATAGGGCGCCGGAACCAGCATCTTCGTCAGAAGTGGAATTGCTGGGTCTTCGGGCAGCGGAGCCGGACAGTGAATCTGCTCCGCCTTCTTTGTCCAGCCCTGAAAGAACTAGTAGGAAGGCTTAGGCTTCTTCCTCAAATATGCAAGTAAAATATATACCTTGAAAACATGTAAGAACTTACCGGGCTAGCAGGATGGGCCAAGTTGTGCCCACGGTCCTCGGCCGAGTCCGGCCACGTCTGGTTGGACTTGAAAATCACCTTCCAGATGTCTTCGTGTGTAGTGCCGAAGAACTCCAGTAGGGTCTGGTGCTTGGCCGGATCGAACTCCCACAGATGGCAAGTCCGGCTTTGGCATGGAAGGATCCGGAGAACTAACATCACCTGGATCACGTTGACAAGCTTGACGTTCTTGTCCACCATGCTCTTGATGCGCGCCTGAAGCACTGTCAGCTCGTCTAACGAAGACCAGTCCAGGCCCTTCTCTGGCCAGGAGGTGAGCCGCATCAAGGCTCCGGATCAGAATTTGGGAGCCGCAACCCAGGTGGTGTCGCGTGGCTCAGTGACATAGAACCACTGCTGTTGCCACCCTTTGACTGTCTCAATAAAGGTACCTGTTGGCCATGTAACGTTGGGCATCTTGTTCACCATGGCGCCTCCGCACTCTGTGTGTTGACCACCCACCACCTTCGGCTTCACATTGAAGGTCTTTAACCACATTCCAAAGTGTGGTGGGATGCATAGGAAAGCCTCGCACACGACAATGAATGCCGAGATGTTGAGGAAAGAATTTGGGGATAGATCATGGAAATCTAGCCCGTAGTAATACATGAGTTCGCGGATGAATGAGTGGAGAGGAAATCCCAGCCCGCGAACAAAGTGGGAGAGGAATACAACCCTCTCATGGGGCTCCGGAGTGGGGACGATTTTTCCCTCGGCCGGAAGTCGGAGGGCGATTTCCTTGGCCAGATACCCAACCTCCCGGAGCTTTGTAATATCCTTCTCCTTGACAGAGGAGACCATCCACTTTCCCTGCGCTCCGGATCCGGGCATGGCTGGAGTGCTTTCTGGGGGCGGAAAGGATAATAACTTGGGCGCTGGAGCTCGAGAATGGGGGAAGCAGAGAGAAAAGAAGGCGTGGGTGAAAGAGGTGAATCCTTAGCTCTTTATAAAGGCAGTGAATATCAAGCGCCTCCCCACTGGCCCTAAAAACTCACTTATCCCCGAGGGCCGTGCAAATGGTACGGTGGGATTACCCATGCCCGTATTGATGAGAATCCCATAATAGGGGGACACGATCTCTGCTTTGACAAGACGTGCCAGTAAAACCGCATCTCGCAATTTGGAGCGGCAGGCTAAAAAAACGGTTCAAAATAATGGCCGAGCAGGGACGTGATGTCATGTTATAAAAAGTTGTCAGCAAATTGGACTCGTGAAATATTATGCTCTCTACGGTTGTGTGTGGAAATTTTTTTTTGCAGAACCGGACACGATTATTGTGTTCAAAGACTATTTCGGATTGTTCGGAGAAGGAACCCGCCTTGCAATGCCGAAAACAATCTGCGCGCCGGACACCTCGTCATTGAAGCCAAGTTCAGGGGCTACTGAGGGGGTCCTGGATTAAGGGGTCCTCGGATGGCCGGACTATTTATATGGACCGGACTGATGGGTTGTGAAGATACAAGACCGAAGACTCTCTCCCGTGTCCAGATGGGACTCTCCTTGGCGTGGAAGGCAAGCTTGGCATTTGGATAATGAAGATTCCTTTCTCTGTAACCGACCTTGTACAGCCCTAGTCCCCTCCGGTGTCTATATAAACCGGAGGGCTTAGTCCGTAGAGGGAGAATCATAATCATACAGGCTAGACTTCTAGGGTTTAGTCATTACGATCTCGTGGTAGATCAACTCTTGTAATACTCATATTCATCCAGATCAATCAAGCAGGAAGTAGGGTATTACCTCCATGGAGAGGGCCCGAACCTGGGTAAACATCGTGTCCCCCGTCTCCTGTTACCATTGACCTTAGACGCACAGTTCGGGACCCCCTACCCGGGATCCCCAGTTTTGACACCGACAGGCACCGCTCTCTTCTTGAAGATGCTGTTGTGGATCTCCTCACCGTGCCAGGGTTCCGAGCGAAAGCTCATGTCCACTTTGGACTCGGCAGCGGCAACGCTTCGCACTGTCTTCCCTCCTGAGGGCGTTGTCGTGGAGCTTAGGTGTGCTTGGGCGTAGTGTGGCGTTGTATCTAGACTTCCCTGTGTTATCCTTCGGTAGCATAGTTTCCTGCATATCCGACTATCATGGGATCTGCTTTGTAAGAGGGCTGCCTCTCCACCTTGTATCGTTCAGGCGTGTACTTTGTTCGGTTGGTGCTTTATCTATAAAGCGGGGCGAAAGCTTGTTTCGAGCTTAAGCACCACTGGTGTTATTATCTCTATAACTTGCGACCGTTTTTTTGGATTAGAGGGAGTAGCAAATAGATAACTGGTTATGTTGAGATGGGTGGGTATTGACCCAAACGTAAGTTGAGAACTGAAAATTCGTAAAAAAAAATCCCTTCTTTATAATGACAGGAGCATAACCCATTTTTATTCACTGGGCCTGCCAAGCTTTGTCAAAATGTCATGCCAATAAAACAAAAATGTCTGACTTGGAAAATAGCCTACAATTAGCTAAATCTTATCCGCATGAATAAACTATAAACTATACCATTCTGTGCCACAGTTTAGGGCTCTCAAATTGACACTGAAAATAAATTTGAGTTGCAACACAGTGTTGACAGACAACACAATGTTGACTTACATATTACTTCATTGAAAAAGAAAACCTTAGCTAAAAGAAAACCTTAGCTGCATTGTGTTCCAATACATGTATATAACACATTATATGTATGGACCTTAAGGTTAAAGATAGTGTTGTGATATTTGATTGAAATTCTCTAAAAAGATATATGGACTGTAAGAAATGGTTCATCCTGTGTCTTTCACCATGAGTAAAATTCACAAATAATCTCATAAATGGATACACTTTTATTCAAGCGAGAACTCTAATGGAGCAAGAGTATACGTGGAAGATTCTAGACTAAACCATAAATGGATACACCTTTATTAAAGCGAGAAACTCTAACGGAGCAAGATCATGCATGGAAGGTTCTAGAATAAATGAGAAGTGTGTAAAGACAGTATATGTGACGGGTACAAGGGTGTACAAAGTTTTTAACTATTGGAAACTTCTAGATAGTACACATGGCAGAATCTAAAGTAATTGATAGGAAATTGAATGGTCAGCAATGCTCGGATTTGCCACCTCTTGACTGTCAGATTGAGTTCATCCAATAATCCATATTCAAACTTATTCACACACTATATAGTGGTATAGATATAAATATAGATACACCAGATGTGACTCTCACCCAATTCGACTCCAGCAGTTACGGGGAAATAGAGAAGAGTAGCCGGCGGCGAGGAAACTTGGAGGGGTTCTAGAATAATCTGTCTCACGAGAGGAGAAACTTCCAGACTATCATGTTTGGTGGTTGGCTCCGCCGAACACATCTCATCTCAATCTTAACCTTAGATTCAAGATCGAATGGTACATATGGCCCGAAGGCAGGCACGCCATCATCACCAACTCGCTTTTTATAGGAGTAGAGGTAGAGATAGCAGATAGATAGAAAGAATTCATTCAAGACCAACTATAAGCAGAAAAGAAAAAAAAATCATCACTCTGAATAATGAACAAACTACGCAATAGCCTGTGATTAACTGAACTTGTCCACATGAATGAACCATATCATTGTGGGCCAGTCTCAAATGTTAGGCTGGATGTTGCCACCCCATAAAACTTCAGTTCAGAACTATTCCAAAGAAACCAAGTCAAAATCACATAGTTAGTCACTTGAATGCAAGCACTAGACACAAAATGGAATTCATTCACGATCAACTATGGGCAGAGAAAAATTGCCAGCCATAGCAAAACAACAGAGTGTCCATCAGTTGTCACTTTGAATAATGAACAAACATGGTCAGCTATTATCAGCTTCTAGTTTGGTATCTCAGAGTTTCAGCCGTTTATTCTATCACATACATACATATAGTACAAAGAATGAGACGGATTATTAACACCTACTCCCTTCATTCCAAAATAAGTATGGTGGTTTTAGTTCATAGTTCAAAGGTATTACAAGTTATCAATCAAGGGACTCTTGCTTGTATCTCCCAGTCCTTGCCTACAATTAGCCTATATCAAAGAGGACAAGAAGTCACATGTAGAACCAATGAGGACCAATTTCCAAAGAGGACCAATTTGGGGGAAAATAGCCTACAATTAGCTGAAACCCATGCACATGAATGAACCATATCGTTGCGAGCTAGTATCAGACTTCTCTAAGAGTGGTCACTGATGTATCCAACAAACATGTGTGTATGTCATAATCAGGTGAATGCATGAAATGTTCATCATTTACAGCATGGTTGGACAAAAGGGATGATTCAGGAATCAGGATGAACTTAAAGCAGAGAAAGAAACCATCCACAACAAAAAACAGCAGAAGAATCTCCATCCATCAGTCATAAGTCATAACTCTTAATAATGAACGAACAGGGTCAGCTATTATCAGCTTCTATTTCAGTTTCTGAATCCAGCAGTTTATTGTGTAACATACATAGTACAAAGAATGGGACGAATTACTAACACCTACAAGTTACCGATGAGGGGACATTTTGGTGTGCAACTCCCACTCCCAGGCACCGTCGGTCGCGATGTTGTTAACTTGAAAGAGCAGCATTTGGTTAACTTGATTGGTTTTTTTTTTGCGGGGCATTTGGTTAACTTGATTGAAGAGGGACTTTACACCAGGACCAAGACACATTGTGGTTGCAGCAGGAGAAACATTTCTCTGTCCATGGCTAATGTTGTTGTTGATGTTTGTGACCTTATATTTTCTTGGATTTTAGATCCGAATCAATGTACCTGTAATTGTTATAAGTATGAATAAAATAACAAGTGTATTAAAAAAAGATTGACACACAGGAACCCGTAAAAAAATTGACGCGGACATAGATTAGGAGGTCCCGACTTTCCCGACCAATCACATCGCCTGAATTTCATCGGGTCTCCTTTTCGAAGCATCAAGGTCCGGCTCAGAATGTTCGAATTTGTTTCTCTTAATAATAAACCAAACAACAAAAGCAAACAATTCAACGATGTTGTTCTCAATTGGGACCTCAGATACCACAAACAGAGAGAGAGAGAGAGAGAGAGAAAGAGAGAGAAACTAAAAAAGCAGGGGCAAAAATCATCATAATATAAACGCAAAAAAGAAGAAGAGCGTGTCAATAGTGTTTGGTGTGGTTAAGTCTCAGCCCGTCTTGTACTCTGCGACGGTGATCTTGGCGGCGGGGCCCTCCTGGATGTAGACGATGGTGAGCTTGTCGTCGACGTCGAGCCTGGTGAGCCAGGAGGGGAAGCCGTACATCTCCTTGTCGTGCGTGGCGGAGACGCCGTAGATGGGGCCGGTCAGCCCCTGGATCCGCAGCCTGAGGTAGGTGATGGGGTGGGCGCACGCGTGCTTGGCGGTCACGACGTGCCGGTAGTAGTCCACGCCGTTGGTCTTCCACGTGTGGGTGACCGTGTGCACGAACTCCAGCGGCGTGCCTCCGACGTGCAGGGTGTCCTGCGGAAGCTGGTAGCCCGGGCTGTTACCGGCGGCCGCGGGTTCGGCGGCGAGGCGGGCGAAGACGCCGCACATGGGCGCGGCGGCGGCGAGGGTGGGCTCGGCGCGCTGGTAGTTGCAGCGGTCGTCGACGAAGCCGTCGTGGCCGTCTGGCCCGCCGACGAGCGCGCCGACGAGGACGTTGGGGTCGGCGCCCTTGCTGTTGTAGTAGGCGTCGAAGCCCTCCATGCACCCGACGGTGTCGTTGACGGCGTAGACCGACGGGATGGAGGCCCCGCGGTGGTGCACGTGCGTGGGGAACTTGTCGCCGTGGCCGACCATGTAGCTCATGGAGAGCGGGTTCTTGCCCAGGACGTAGTCCACCTGGGACCTGGCGAAGGCGACGATCTCGGCCGGCGCGACCTCGCCGTCGGGGCACCGGAGCTTGTCGCCGGTCTCGGCCAGGTAGTCGGCGTAGACGGTGAGGAGGAAGACGGAGGAGCTGACGTACTGCATGTTGTTCCAGTCGGCGACGTAGAGGAGGCCGCCCGGGGTGGTCCTGACGTTGTTGCCGCCGTTCTTCTGGATGCATGCGCACATGAAGAACTCGGCCTTGGCCCGGAACTGCTTGAGCGTGTCGGCATAGTCACCATCGCCGCCGCCGGCGAGGAGCACCTTGGAGAGCAGCACCTGGACGCCGGCGTACTTGTTGTCCCAGGAGAACTCGCGCACGGCCCAGCCGGTCCCGCCGAAGGCCTCGGCGTTGCGGGCGACGTAGTCGAGGTAGTCCTCGTCGCCGGTGGCCTCGTAGAGCCAGGCGGCGCCCCAGAGCAGCTCGTCCTGGTAGCCGGAGGCGGAGGGGTAGAACTTCTTGGCGCACTGCAGGGAGTCGTCGTAGCGGCCCCGGAAGGTGTCGGCGAAGGTGAAGATCTGCTTGGCGTGCATGAGCAGCAGGTCGGCGTACATGGAGTCGTAGTGCCGGAACACCTTAGCGGCCGCGGCGAGCGCCGCAGCCGTCTCGGCGGCCACCTCGGAGCCCGGGCGGCTGGCGTCGATCTTGGACGCCGTCCTCGGCGTCGACATGTCCTCCGCGCGCTCCCAGCACAGGTGGTCGCTGTCCCCGTCACCCACCTTCCGAAACAGAACAGCGAGTCAGACTGGGCCGGGCCGGTCTGGGCTTAGGTGGGACGGGAGTGGTGTGTACCTGGACCCAGAGGGTGTTGGGCTCGGTGTGGGCCTTGATGAAGTAGTTGGTGCCCCAGCGGATGGCGTCGAGGGCGCGGTTGAGGGAGTTGGCGGCGACCATCTCCTTCTCGAACTCGAGCACGCCCCACGACAGCATGGTCACCGCGTACGCCGCCGGGAACCCGAACTTGACGTGGTCGCCGGCGTCGTAGTACCCGCCGACCAGATCCACCTGCACACATCCATTCTTTCTCCATAAGCAAACGCGGATCGAGCTCCGATCGGAGTTCATACGACGTCGGATCGAGGCGCGCGCGCGCGTACCCCCTGGGAGAAGCCGTCGGTGAGGGCGGAGTCGCCGCGCCAGTGCACGGTGCGGTCGGTGGGGAGCTTGCCGGACCGCTGCGCCTCGAAGAACTGGAGGGACTTGTCGAACGCGCCGGCGTAGTCCGACCACGCCGGCGAGGCCTCCGCGGACGCCACGAGCAGGATCAGCGCCACCGCCGCCGATGCAATCGTCAATCGCGCCATGGCCGTCTCGTTCGTCTCTGCAGGTAAGTGGGAAATGTCGCCGTCGTCGTGGTGCTGGGAGTGTCCGGCGCGGCGGGCGGGGATTTATACGGGGCGTGCGGATCGCGGGGCGGCCGGCCGTGACCGACATGGGGCGCTGCGTGGTGCCTGGCACGTAGGGGGTAGAGGGGAGACGAGCTAGGCTGTTTGCGCCATGCACGTCTTGCAGCCAGAAATGGTCGCACGCACAATGGGATCGATCGTGGGCTCGCCGATCGTCTTTCGACATTAGACATTTCTTCTTCTTTTTTTTTTTGGAAAAACTTATAGTCTATTCATTCATTCTTCTTGTTTTGACAATAATTGTACAATATTATTTATTAATTAAATCTTCAGATGCTGCCATCTGATCATATGTAGTTCTGCCCGTACACAAAAGTCGCTGAAGATGTGTGATCACGTCGTGAGTTTTTGTGGACTTAAATAGATTGACTCACATAATGCTTTCTTTTGGCTTTATTTTGTCGGCCTATGGTCGGTCAACTATATAGTACGTGTCCTTTCTAGAGGAAGTGTTTAAGCCACAAATTAACTTTTGTGTTGTGCTACATCTCATCATGATGGTTGCCATAGTGGATCAATTATCTTATTCGTTTCAGTTAGTAGAATTAAGCGTGGCAGTCGTGGTGATCAATCTTCAAATCATTCGAATTAGTAAACTAAGAGATGATTATAAGCTTTTACCAAATCATTCAAATTATGTCGCATTGTTTTAACAAAGGCGACGACTTGTGAAAACATAATAATTTATCAAAGTTGACATTCTTGCATCAGTGTTTTTTAGTATCTTTAACAATTTTTTTGAAAGATGATAGTTGCACAAACAGGAATAACCTCAAAGACTTTGAGGATATGCATATAGGTAGAGTAGAGATGGTACAACAGATCAAATCCCATTGAAACAAGGAACATGAAACAGACCCCTAAAACACTAAAAAGTTAGGTTATATGAACGTCATTGTCCTAGGTGTTGTCTTGAGTTTTGTCATTCGGACCTTGGTGTTCATCTATTTTCTTCTATGAAGAAATCATAAACTTGAAAACATGTACAAGCAAAAAACTTATCTTCAAAATTGATGAAAAACCTCCTTCATGACAAGTTCTAAATATCAGCTTCATTTCAAACAGTTGGATAAGAAGATAAATGTAGACCTATTCCTAAAAAATTGGAACGACTGCGGCTGAGCAAAAGAGATGACCAAGAAAAAACCTCATGGGCTATAGAAAGACCAGCATATATGTGTTCAATCTCGCGCATACTTAGTGACGCTCACCTTCTTTACTAAGCAAAGCCTCGGAGACACTTTATCTCGCTTCTTGCGAGCAATTCATTTACATTTTTACACCCAGGATGGACTAACCCAATACGTGAGTTATTTTTCTATTTTTTGTTTATACTAGCAAAAGAGCCCGTGCATTGCAACGGGAGAGAAAACATAACACAGACTCTTAACCTAACCATCACCCAAGACCACAATAGGTCCATCTCCTTTATTTTTGCGAGGCATCATATTTGTGTTGCCGCTTATCCTCCTTCTCACCATCGCCGGCGATGGCCTCGGTATTCACATAAAACAAAAAAACGTGTTTGAATATGTTTAATCCTAAGGCGTCTCTCTCTCTCTCCTCCCTCTCGCTCCCTCCTCTCTCTCTCTCTCTCTCTCTCTCTCTCTCTCTCTCTCTCGATGAGAAATCTGTTGTTTTCCCATGCGCCATTTTTCAGAGGTATGCATGTGTAGTTATCGATGTTTTCTTTTCCCTATATTGTTATAGTGGGGTGTTTATTTGCAATCCGGGTCGCCGCCGGTATGAAAGAAAAACGGATCTTACACTATAAATTATAAGTTTGCTCCCAAAATGATATTTTAAAAATATTTAACAGGTAAAATTAACATCATATTTAGATTCCACATATTTTTCTAATAAAATTTCATATATAATATGTTAAAATCGAAGTTACGGTCTAAAAGATACGGATAATTTAGAAAATCATTTATTTGACTTAAATATATTCCAAAATAATATTTAAGAATACTTAACAGGTGAAAAAAATCTCATATTCATATTCTACATATTTTTCTAATCAAATTTCATGTATAACATGTTCAAATCGGAGTTACGGTTTAAAAGATATGGATGATTTTAAAAAACATGGTTTGACTTAAATATGATCCGCGGATGAATTACCTAAAACATCAGGGGGGGTTTGAAAAATGTAAAATAATGGTTCGGGTGTGACTTAAATCCGGATTGCAGGTTGATTTCAACAAAACACAGGGACTTTTGTGTAAAATATGGAAAAACGATTCGTTTTAACTTAAAACAGGACTGCTGGTTGAATTCTCTGAAATAGAGGGACTTTTCTGAAAAATGCCATGACGGACGAAAGAAACACAATTTGCTTTATTATTAGGTAAAGATAAAGATTTGTTTCCACTTTTTAATTTTTTTCAATTTTCTAGTTTGTATTGTAATTTAATATATTTTTATTCCCATATTTTCAAGTTTTTTTTGGTAAATACATGAATGATTTTTTATGACATACACAAACACTTGCCAAAAAACTTGAATGTTATTCTCAAAACATCAACATCTCTTTTATGATTTACAACATTTATTTTACGTACAAAATCATCTTTTAAAACACACATGAGCATTTTTTTAATGGACACAAGTATTTATTTTGATATACATGAACATTTATCTTCACATTCAAGAACATTTTGTAATAAATATATGTATAACTTTTTTTCGCTACACATAAATATTTCTCATCACATATTAAAAAAGGTTCTAGAAAACCACTTCTTTTTCGGGCACATTAGTATTCTAGAAAAATACATAAAAGATAGTATTATTATGTGAACACCACTCCCTTTTTTAGCACATTAGTATTAACTATTAAAATAAACACATAAACTAGTGTGTGTGCGTGTGCGTACGTGCGTGCGTGCGTGTGCGTGTGCGCGTGTGTGTGTGTGTGTGTGTGTGTGTTCAAGATCGTAGAAAAATAGACAACAACAAAGCCTTTTGTGAGTACCCAAACAAACATGTGATGGATATTTGATTCTTTGCATAAGAAAATCTCAACTACAGACAAAACTATCTAAAAGTACATATGAAAGATGTTGCTATATACTCCCTCTGTCCCAAAAATAAGTGTCTTTGATATCTAAATCAAAGACACTTATTCTGGGACAGAGAGAGTAGTTCCTATCCAGAGGGATACTAATCCATGTGTTTTTTCGGCAAGGATATTTATGTGGTTCATTGAAAAAGTGAACAAGAGAACTTATGTTCTTATAGGCCATCACTATATACAACAATTCCATCGCCAAAGGCTAAACTTGACTTAATAAAAATCATAGTGAAAGATAAAAACATACCGATATAAATTGTTTCATGGAAGTTTTCCTGTTAAAAACAAGAGGTGCTCCAATTAGTAAGTAATCACCCAAAAAACATTGTAAGATCAAATGCCTCAATTTGTTTTCATAATATATAGTAAATATGAATACAATTTCTTATAGTAACAAAAAAGTGTGTAAAAATGCCCAACATCTCAACTCTTTCATGTCAGTCTTCGAAGTGGATTGCTGGTTTGCAATTTGATCTGAGATGGAACAATATATTATAGATTTTTTCTTCAATTTAATACGAGAAGTAAATTCTCGGTGATCATGTATCATCATCTACACAATTATGTAAACGTTGTGGAACATATCTATGTAGGAGGTTAAGGTTTCATCATAAGCTTTTTTTTCTGATGGAAGTCAAATGACCAACCCTCATGTAATGTAGTGGTAGTGTATGATAGCCAATACTTGTGGATGTACAAAACTATACTTTGATGAACAATTGTGGTCGCTTAAATGCTAAAGTGCATTGATACATAACTTAAAAAAGGGTTATGCATGTCCATCAATCAATTGCATCTAAATGAGTTGAATGGTTCGTTTCTATGTGGTTTTTAAATTTTTTAGGGACACAATATGTATTCCTAGGTCACCACTGTAGCTTGCGATTTTGCAAAACTATATTTTATAATATTATCTAACAAGATCAATCAACACCTGTAGAATGGGATAGAAAAAGATCTTTATGATGCTCAATTATAATAACATCGGTGCACCATTTAATGATATACCCACTTATTAGGAACCTTCATGAGCATGAGTATCGAATGGTACCAGTAAGAATGATAAACTTCTACATATAGATCACACCCCGGTAGTTGATACTTTGGTCAAATGGATTGCCTGAAGTTGAACTGGGAAGAAGAGCCTCCTCCATAGCTATCTTTAGTAGTGAACACCAAATGTATTAGGAAGCTATATAAATGTGCGTGTCAATGCACAATGTGCGCTGATTTTGAGAGCGGCATGCTGCAAAACTTGAGCACTATGACTTTCTATTAGGAGATATATGTTTGTGAATGATCCTAGAATTTTACCCTCAAGGGCTAGCTGTGCTACCGATTCACAAAGCTTTCCTATATTTTCTGCAGACGATATAAACAACATATTTACCCAGATAGAGGGAGGACAAAAATACTAATAAGAGAAACAAAGCATCGAAGATCATTACACAATATACCTTTGCTAAATCAAAGCGAATATTGTAATCTGCACCATCCTCCTGGGGTCGTAAACACCTAAGATAAAACACACACGTATGTGACTGAAGCTGAGAAACGACTTAAACTGCTTGTACAGCTGTAACTTGCTCATGCGCATTTGTCTCCAAAAGTGAGCACGTTGGCAATATGTTACCGACCGGGCCTAGCGTTGGAAGTGGCAGCTCTGGCTCAACAACCTTTCTTTCCCTGCCCCCTTTTTTTATCTTATCTGAGAGATATCCACCGCCATTGTAAGGGAGCTCCCTTCCGAAGTCGGTGGCAAGGATTTGATCCGATGCACAAATGGAAGTGATGGGAGGGGAAAGGCCACAGGGCCATGACGACCATGTCACACAATCATTCACTCATCGCCCCTTTCTTCCCTGGCAACGAGTACCCTAGCAGCAAAAGAAGCCACGGCCAAACCATGAGACCACACGACATTAGGAGTGTCCTCGTTGTGCGAACGAGGGTGGAGGATGATGATAGACCTAGAGCTTGACCGTGGGGCTGGGGTGCCAACCTTGTCACTCATAATATAACCATAAAAATGTTACTTTAGCATTTTAGCCATATAATACACATAGGATTAGACTAACCACTACTAGATAAAAAAAGTTTTGCATTTTGGAGGGGGTGCCATGGCACCCCTGTTAGATCCGCCACAGGTGAAGGGCGAGGGTTGGCTCTAGGGCTTAGGGAGCTCGCCGCCGTAGGATGACTTGAGCAAATCAACGACGGGCCGCACTCGCGCGCCTCTTGCGCTCCCCTAGCACCACACGCGATCACAACATTTATACCACATCAGTGAATAGGAGGACGCCTAAATTGGTCTTCGGAGTATCACCACATTAAGTTCGGGCCGGCCATAACGCTCGGGGTGGGAGCACTAGAAAAGGCCACGGGACACAGTGAGACGACAGAACGATCCAGATCGCCGAGTGGGCTACTCGGACGACAGAGAGTGTTACAATCGCCGTGGAGGCTCATAGGTAGTTGAGTCTTGCTGTGTTTATAACTATGCTTAGAGCATCTCCAACAGCCGCGCTAAACTAGCGCCGCGCCGCAAATTAGGCCGTTTTAGCGCGCGCGCAACGTGGCAGGTGGCTCCAGCGGGCGCCCAAAAACGGCGCGCGCGCTATAACGAGTTGGGCGCGCGGTCGGAAGCACTATCCCGCGCGGTGTATTTCGGGCGCCTGCTTCCGCGCGCGGCACACTCGAGCGCTCGCGCCGCACTCTCTCCTCTCCTCCTCCTACGCCCCGCGCGCGCCGGCGCCGGCGCCCTGCCACCCATGGACGCGCACACCGGCACCCCGCTCACCCCGTTGTACAGCCGCGACCCCCTGCCGCCGGAAACCCTAGCGCGGGGAGTGTTGGCGTCACCACCGCCGGAGCTCCGCCGAGCGTCGGCCTCGCGCGCAGCCTCTTCTTGCCGCCGCGGATGACCACGGCGACGGGTGGCGTCGCGCCAGCGCCGTCCCGTGCCGCCGCCGCACCGTCGAAGCCCCCCAATGCGGCGCGGCCGAAGAAGGGCAAAACATCTGCGAAGAAGAACAAGGCGGCGGACGGCTCCGGCAGCACGAAGGCGAGGGGAAAGAAGCTTGCAGGGCGTTCGACGGCCGCGGCGGCTACCGAAGCGCCGGCGAGCTCACTCGTTGAGCCGGCCGCCGATGCGCACCACGTGTTCGATGAAATGCCCCAAGGTGAAAAAAATTCCAACTTTTATTTTCTTGTTATTTTTTCAATGCATCATCACATATAGATAGCTTATTTGCATTTTTCAAAAAACTTTGTAGTCTCAACGATGATGCATACATGTCAACTATGGGTGTTGGGTCCAACAATTCGCATTGGTCTCAAACCAATGACATCCATTTCGAAGACCATGAGTTTGAGGTGGATGAGGAGGGTGAGGGCATTGTCGACGCGCCGAAAGGAAGAGCAGGCAATTACAACACCAACGATGACAAGTTATTATGCAATACTTATTTGCAAGTGTCGAGGGATCCATCCGTTGGAGGTGATCAAAGTAGAGATGCGTATTGGGGGCGAATGAAAAAACACTTTGATGCTCACAACGTGAGTGGAATTGACCGCTCCGAGAGATCACTTCAGCCCCGATGGTCGACAATCAACTCGGATTGTCAAAAGTGGGCGGCCGCACAAAAGGCAGTTGATAAGATTAACCCAAGTGGCATAAATGAGGATGATAGAGTAAGTTGCATCTCATATATGTTCATCATACTTGTTTTTGGTGTCCGAAGTGCTAACTTGTTTTGTTTTTCTTGTAGTACAACATTGCACAAAACTTGTTCAAAGAAGAGACGAGGACAACCAAGAAGGGGAAGATCAAGAAAGGAAGGATCTTTACCTTGCCTCATTGCTATGAAGTGTTAAAGGATGATGAGAAATGGAAGAAGCGTGATGGTTTGGATGATTTGCATTTGAGCAACACACACAAGCGAACAATTGAGTCGAATGATGATGATGAGGAGGAGGATGCATCAAGTGATGACGGCAAGAGAAGCCCCACACCTAACTCGGTTTCATACTCGAAGCCAAAACGACCGAATGGGTGCAAGAAAGACAAAACCAAAAAGAAGAAGAGGAAAGGAGATGATGAGCTCAAAAATGCTATGGAAACTATTGTGAAGGCAAGAAAAGAAGCCAACGAGGTGAGAAAAATGGCAAGGAACCAAGATGCCGCGGCCGAGGAGAGGAGGCTGGCGGCCAGGAGAGAAGGGTGGCGGCCGAGGAGAGGAGGCTGGCGGCCAGGAGAGAAGGGTGGCGGCCGAGGAGAGGAAGGTGGCGGCCGAGGAGAGGAAGGTGAGCAATGAGGAGCGAACTAGATTGTTGGAATGGGAGAAGCACTTGTTCTTCTTGGACACATCCAACCTCAATGAAGCGCAAAAGGAATATGTCAATCTTGCCCGTGAAGAAGTGTTGATGCAAAAAAGAGCCATGATTCGCGCAATGGGTGGCGGTGGCCTTGGCGGCATGGGTGGCGGTGGCCTCGGCGGCATGGGTGGCGGTGGCCTCGGCGCCATGGGTGGCGGTGGCCTCGACTGCATGGATGGCGGTGGCCTTGGCGGCATGGGTGGCATGGGTGGCTTCGGAGGTACCATGAGCGGTTTAGGTGCTATGGGAGGGATGGGTGCACCTCTGGCCGCCATGGGAGACATGGGTGGCTTTGGAGCACCCCCCGACGTTATGGCCGCCATGGGAGGCATGAGTTTTGCTTCTCTCATGGGAGGCATGGGTGCACCTCCGGCCGCCATGGGCGGAATGTCTTTCGATGTGCCTCCTCACACACATTCCCATGAAGATGCCGTTGAAGATCTTGCCAACACCGTCGGAGCTTCACATGATGCGGTGCGTGATGAGGAGAGGGAGGAAGATTCATCTTCGGAGGCGGAAGAATCGTCTTCGGAAGATGATGAGGATGAAGACGAGGAATAGGATTGATGTGTCTTTCATTTGTGTCTTGAACTTGGTTTGCATTTTGAACTTCGTTGGATGAACTTGTGGGCATGATTTTGAACTTGTGGGCATGAACTTTTATTCATAAACTTGTTTGTGTCAAATTTTATATGTCATGTTTATTGCATTTTGAATGTTTCAAACCTATTATTTTGTGCCCAAAATGCCATATATATGCAATGTCCGGCGAGTCGCGCGCGCTGGAGCATTGCTAATGTTTCACCGGGCTAATGTTTCAAAAGTAGGTTGTTAAACTGAAAAAAAAACGCTTGTTAATGGGCCACATTAGCCGGGCTGACTGCTCGCGTCCTACCCATTTCGCCGGCACGCGGGTCCCACTCGTCAGCCAGCAGCAGGATCCCGTCCCCGCAATCCCGTTTCTCGCTTCCCCTCCAAGAAGAAGAAGAAAGCCGGCGACGAGCGAGTCAAGAGTCAAATCTCTCTCCGCGGCACCAACCACCTCCCCCCTCCCCCTCCCGCCGCAGCCCAAATCGGCAGCG
>NC_041383.1:793986262-793988148 GCF_002162155.2 Triticum dicoccoides | reverse complement strand
CAAACCCTAGCGCGCCAATGCCCCGCTAGCCAGCCCCCTCCCTCCCACCCGACCCGATCGCCGGGGGCGGCCATGGATCCGGGCGGGACGATGCTGCTGGAGGACTTCGGGCAGCGGGTGGACCTGACGCGCCGCATCCGCGAGGTGCTGGCCAACTACCCGGAGGGCACCACCGCGCTGCGGGAGCTCATCCAGAACGCCGACGACGCCGGGGCCTCGCGGGTCCGCCTCTGCCTCGACCGCCGCGCCCACGGGGCCCGCTCGCTGCTCGCCCCGGCCCTGGCCCAGTGGCAGGGCCCCGCCCTGCTCGCCCACAACGACGCCGCCTTCACCGACGACGACTTCGCTAGCATCTCCCGCATCGGCGGCAGCAAGAAGGCCTCCCAGGCCTGGAAGACCGGCCGCTTCGGGTATGCGCGCTCCCTGTCGCCTCCTTCTCTCTCCCCCTCGGTAGTCGCCCCCGCCGAGCTCTGCTCCGAGCTGCCAATTGCAATCTGAGCTTCCCGAGTACTGGGATTGAACGAGCGCGTGTTCGTTTTCTAGTGCTGCTGTCACCTATGAATGCTGCTGCTGTTTTGTGTTCTGATGCCATGACTGTTGCAATGTGCTCGATGTGCATGATCGCTGATAATTTGTTAAGGGAATTGTACCAATATGCTTAGCAAGATAGGTTCAGTTTGAGTTCTGCACTTGTTACTCATTTTGCTACATCTGAAAAGCTTCTGAAGCATGTTGTTCAAACTGTTTTGTTAATGCTCATGCACCCCCGTAGTAACCCATGGTTTACGTTTCTGCAGCATTGGTTTCAACTCGGTGTACCACTTGACCGACTTGCCATCGTTCGTGAGCGGCAAGTATGTTGTCATGTTTGATCCTCAGGGCGCTTACCTTCCCAATGTGTCGGCGGCAAATCCTGGGAAGCGCATAGACTATGTCAGTTCTACCGCACTTACATTGTACAGTGACCAGCTCTCGCCCTATCGTGCATTTGGCTGCGACATGAAAGCGCCATTTCAAGGAACCTTGTTCCGTTTCCCTTTGAGGAATGCTGAGCAAGCATCCTCTAGCCGGTTATCAAGACAAGTGTACACGGAGGATGATATCTTATCTCTTTTCGCTCAACTGTACGAAGAAGCTGTATACAACTTGCTTTTTCTTAAAAATGTCCTCGCACTTGAAATGTATGTGTGGGAACCTGATATGGCAGACCCAAAAATAGTATACTCTTGCGCCTTACGATCACAGGATGACAAATTGTCATGGCATCGCCAAGCTCTAATCAGGTTCTCTGGCACTTCTGCTGAATCTGTTGAGCAGAAGATAGATTCCTTTTCCATGGATTTTGTATCGGAGGCATTCCTGGGGAACAAGTTTGAGAAAAAGAGCCATACCTATTTTATTGTACAGGGAATGGCATCTGCATTAAGTAAAATAGGTATGTTTGCAACTGGTGCTGCCAAGGAATATGATCTTCACCTATTGCCTTGGGCTTCTGTTGCTGCTTGCATCTCCAAAGTGGAGCCTGAGGTAATGCTCGATTCATTTTCAGTTTACTAGCCTAGACTAGCTATGCCCCTGTAGCTATGTAGAAATTGCTTTTTGTTCAGTTTACAAACCATGGACATATTTTTTCCCTTCGACATGTTTCCTGCTTTTGATTGACTCGTGAGTCGTGACCATAATAGTTGTTATCGATGCATGCCTTGTTAATGGAATGGAACTTGTGAATGTGATTGTGTGAACTGTAAAGCTTGTTAGTTTCCATCTGATTTTGCACTTAAACTAGCAAGATGGATGCTTGACCACAACTCATAGAATTGCAGGTAATTTTTGGCCTATTAGCTGTGGCTAATGTAATGACCATTTCTTTCATGGATATGCTCTTC
>NC_041383.1:793967126-793985894 GCF_002162155.2 Triticum dicoccoides | reverse complement strand
CCTTATGTAAAAGAGTGGTTCTGTATCTGCAGTTCTTTTTGTTTTATGTTCAGTGATGAAGTCTGCACCTATACACTTCAATGACGAGACATAGTTTCTAGAACTGCAAATAATTTGTTTGATTTATGTTGCAAAATGAACGTCATGTTCTGTCACTGTAGCACATTTCCCTAATGCTTGGCGCATTATTCCAGTATTTTGGTTTTTGCTTCATAGTGTTCCCTGTTTTTACGCTTTATGGTAATTACTGAATTTTACAGGATATTAATCTCAGACAAGGTCATGCATTCTGTTTTCTTCCTTTGCCAGTAAGGACTGGACTATCTGTGCATGTGAATGGTTATTTTGAAGTTTCGTCCAATCGACGTGACATTTGGTATGGAGCTGACATGGACAGGGGTGGTAAGCTCCGTTCTGATTGGAACAGGCTACTGCTGGAAGATGCTGTTGCTCCATTGTTCAGAGAACTGTTGCTGGCGTTGCGGACACTTACAGACTCCACAATACTGTATTATTCTTTATGGCCAACTGGTTTATATGAGGAACCCTGGAGCATTCTTGTGGAACAAATTTACAGAGTTATCTGTACCTCTCCAGTTTTGCATTCAGAGATCAAAGGTGGGACATGGGTATCACCGGCTGAGGCTTTGCTTCATGACGAGGGCTTTTCAAGAAGTAATGATCTTAGTGAAGCTCTTGTGTTGTTAGGCATGCCTGTTGTTCGTGTACCAAGTGCAATTGTTGATATGTTTTCAAAATTCTATATGAAGTCAAAGATAAAACGGGTTGCTCCTGCTGCAGTGAGACATTTTCTCCAAGATTTTGTAAAGCTTGGTACATTAGGAAAATCTCATAAGCTAATATTACTGGAATATTGCCTTAGTGATCTGGACAGTGCTGATATTGGTAAATGCATGAATGGCCTCCCACTGATTCCACTAGCAAATAAGCAGTATGGGATTTTTTCTGAGATTTCACAAGAGAGCACCTACTATGTCTGTGATAAGACAGAATATGACCTCCTTTCTGCAGTTGGTGACAGAATAATTGACCGAAGCATCCCCCCTGTACTACTAGACAAGCTGTATCAGATAGCCAATAACTCTCAGGTGAATATTTCACCCATTGATGGTCCAATCTTTCTTCAGTTCTTCCCCAGGCTATTTCCCCCTGGATGGAAGTGTAAAAACCAAGTTCCTTGGGATCCATCATCAGGTGTGTCATCTCCTACGGCAGATTGGTTTAAACTTTTTTGGCACTATATTGGGGAACGTTCTTATGACCTTGATTTGTTTAGTGACTGGCCTATACTGCCTTGTACTTCTGGACACCTTTACAGAGCATCTACAGCATCAAAGTTGATTGAAACAGAGTCACTATCTAGTTTGATGAAGGAACTATTGGCCAAGTTAGGTTGCAAGATATTAGACACCAAGTATTTAAGTGTGTATCAACAGCTTTCTCATTATGTATATGATGGTGATGCAACTGGAGTTCTTAATTCAATCTTTGGGATTGCCTCGCTGGAGGGAGTCGATGTGCATGCACTGTTTCAACGCATCAAGCCTGGTGAGAAAATTGAACTATACCAGTTTCTTCTAGATCCGAAATGGTACATAGGAGTCTGCCTTTCTGACATGAACATAAAGCTATGCAAAAAGTTGCCCATCTTCAGAGTATTTGATGGAGGATCTCACAGTTCTTATGGCTTCTCGGATTTGTCCGGTTCAAAAAAGTATCTGCCACCTCTTGGTGTTCCTGAGCACCTACTCAAGTCTGATTTTGTGTTCTGTATATCCCCAAGCAACGAAGATATCATAATGAGGTATTATGGTGTTGAACGTATGCCAAAATCAGTCTTCTACCAGAGGTATGTTTTGAACAAGTTAGATGAGTTGCAAGCAGAGGTTCGTGATTCAGTTATACTAGCCATCTTGCAAGATCTGCCCCAGCTGTCCTTGGAAGATCCAAGGTTCAAGGAAGGCTTGAAAGTCCTTAGGTTCGTGCCAACCATTAATGGGACCTTGAAAAGTCCTCAGTCTCTTTATGATCCTCGAGTGGAAGAACTCTATGATCTTCTCCAGGAATCAGACTGCTTCCCCAATGGCTTATTTCAAAACCCAGACGTTCTTGATATGTTACTCTGCTTGGGGCTGAGAACTTCTGTTTCTACTGATACTATAATAGAAAGTGCTCGGCAAATTGATTCATTCGTGCGCAAGGATCAAGAGAAGGCTCATTCAAGGGGTAAATTGCTTCTTTCATATCTTGAAATTCATGCTCACAAATGGCATGTAAATAAGGCATTTGATGCCCGGAAGAAGGTGAATAATATGTTTGCGAAAGTCACTACTGCATTGAGGCCTCGTGATACGTCTTGGGAATTTGATCTCAGGAAGTTCTGGAGTGATTTGAGAATGATTTGTTGGTGTCCTGTGTTGGTCACTGCACCAAGCCCAGCCCTGCCGTGGCCTTCAGTTTCATCGATGGTCGCTCCACCTAAGCAAGTAAGGCTGCAGGAAGATATGTGGATTGTTTCTGCTAGCTCACGTATACTTGATGGCGAATGTACTTCCTCAGCTTTGTCTTATAGCTTAGGTTGGTCATCTCCTCCTTCTGGAAGTGTAATCGCTGCTCAGTTGCTTGAGCTGGGTAAGAACAATGAAATTGTGACTGATCAAGTCCTTCGGCAAGAGTTAGCTTTGGTGATGCCTAAGATTTATTCGTTACTGACTAATTTGATTGGTTCTGATGAAATGGATATTGTCAAAGTGGTTCTAGAGGGCTGCAGATGGATCTGGGTGGGCGATGGATTTGCAAAAGTTGATGAAGTTGTTCTAAGTGGCCACCTTCACCTTGCGCCTTACATTCGTGTCATTCCAATTGATTTAGCAGTTTTCAAGGACTTGTTCTTGGATCTTGGCATAAAGGAGCACCTCGACCCTGTGGATTACGCTAGTATTCTGACCAGAATGGCCATGAGGAAAGCCACGGCTTCGCTTGAAGCTGAAGAACTAAGGACAGCTGTGTTAGTGGTGCAGCATCTAGCTGAGTTCCGGTTTCAGGATCAGCAAACACAGATATATTTACCTGATTCTTCAGCTAGGCTCTGCCTATCTTCGGAACTTGTATTTAATGATGCTCCTTGGCTTCTTGACTCTGGTCAAGACATCTTTGGTGATGCATCCAGCATTGCTTTCAGCCCAAAGAAGTATGTTCACAATTTTGTGCATGGTAATATTTCCAACGACGTGGCAGAAAGGCTAGGTGTTCGCTCCCTTCGCCGTCTCTTGCTTGCTGAGAGTTCCGATTCGATGAATTTGAGTTTATCAGGGGTTGCTGAGGCTTTTGGACAACATGAAGATTTGACTACAAGGCTCAAGCATATTGTTGAGATGTATGCAGATGGTCCTGGGATTCTCTTTGAGTTGGTACAGAATGCAGAAGATGCTAAAGCTTCTGAGGTTGTATTTCTTTTGGATAAGACCCAGTATGGTACTTCATCCATCCTTTCACCTGAAATGGCTGAATGGCAGGGGCCTGCTCTCTACTGCTTTAATGACTCAGTTTTTAGTCCACAAGATCTTTATTCCATCTCACGAATTGGTCAAGACAGCAAACTTGAGAAACCTTTTGCAATAGGAAGGTTTGGTCTTGGCTTCAATTGTGTCTATCACTTCACAGACATGCCTGGATTTGTTTCTGGTGAGAATATTGTCATGTTTGATCCACATGCCCGTTATTTACCAGGAATATCTCCTTCTCATCCAGGTTTAAGGATAAAGTTTGTAGGACGGAAGATCTTAGAACAGTTCCCTGATCAGTTCACACCATTCTTACACTTTGGTTGCAACCTGCAACAGCCATTTCCAGGTACACTTTTCCGGTTTCCTCTTAGGAATGAGGCTGCTGCTTCTAGAAGTCAAATAAAGCGCGAACAATATGCAACCCAAGATGTGGAGATGCTTTTCTCTTCATTCTCTGAAGTTGTATCCGAGGCTCTACTTTTTCTCCGCAACGTTAAAAAGATAACTCTGTATGTCAAGGAGCATGACTCCCAGGAGATGCAACTTGTTCATCGTGCTTTGAAGCAGAACAGTTCTGAGCTCTCCAAAGAACCACATGCACTTAATACAATGCTTGCATTTGTACATGAAAATCAATCATCAGGAATGGATAGGAATACTTTTTTCAATAGGTTGAATAAGACAAAAGACAGTGATTTACCCTGGAGTTGTCAAAAAGTTGCTATTCTTGAGCAAAGCCCTACTGTCCACTTGGTGCATTCATGGATCTTAACCGAATGTATAGGCGGGGGTCATGCTAGAAAGTTGTCAACTGCTTCTGATAGTAAATCTCATTTCTTTGTTCCCTGGGCATCAGTAGCTGCATATCTGCATTCTGCGTGTGTGGACGATACCAAAGAACTGTCTGGTGAAGCTGAAGTTAACCGTGATGATTCTGTTCCTAAGCATCTAGCTCTCCAATCTTCTGAGAGCAGGAATTTGTTTGAGGGTCGGGCCTTTTGTTTTCTTCCTTTACCAATCAACACTAGCATACCAGTGCACGTAAATGCTTATTTTGAACTATCTTCAAATCGGAGGGATATCTGGATTGGAAATGACATGGCTGGGGGAGGAAGAGTGCGATCAGAATGGAATCTTGCACTGCTTGAAGATGTGGCTGCTCCTGCTTATGGCCACCTCCTTGCAGCCATGGCAGAAGAACTTGGTCCCTCTGATCTGTTTCTCTCATTTTGGCCTACTGCTGTTGGTGCAGAGCCATGGTCTTCCATGGTGAGGAAGCTTTATGTATCAATCGCGGAACTTGGACTTAATGTTTTGTATACGAAAGCTCGAGGTGGCCATTGGGTGTCAACAAGGCAAGCTATTTTTCCCGATTTCAGTTTCTCAAAGGTAACCGAGCTGGCAGAAGTTCTCTCGCAAGCTGGTTTACCTTTGGTATCTGTATCCAAGCTGATAGTAGACAGTTTCATAAATGCATATCCATCAGTTCATCTCCTGAATCCTCATTTGCTAAGGAATTTGTTGATCCGACGGAAGCGTGGGTTCAGAAGCAGAGAAGAGGCCATACTTGTTCTGGAGTATTGCTTGAGTGATATGGATGATCCTTCCCTTTCTGATAAATTGCACGGATTGGCTCTTCTTCCTTTGGCAAATGGATCATTCACAACATTCAATAACCGAGGGGAGGGTGAAAGAGTATTCTTTGCTTCAGAAATGGAATTTGACTTTCTTAAGGATTCAGTACCACATCTTGTTATTGATAACTCTTTACCAGATAGCGTTTTGAAGAAGTTGTTTGACATAGCTTCTTCTGCACGGTCAAACATGTACTTGTTTACGTGCAATTTCCTTCTTGAGCTGTTGCCCAGGATTTTGCCGCCTGAATGGCAGCATGCTAAGCAGTTATCTTGGTTTCCTGAACAGGAAGGCCAGCCAAGCGTGGAATGGATGATATCACTTTGGAATTTCTTGCGTCATTCATGTGAAGATCTTTCAATATTTGCAAAATGGCCTATACTACCACTTGTAGATGGCAAGCTTATGCAACTTGGCAGTGCTTCAAATGTAATAAGAGATGATGGTTGGAGTGAAAATATGCACTCATTGCTTCAGAAACTGGGCTGTTTCTTTCTGAGACCTGATCTGCAGATAGAGCATCCCCAGTTAGCTAATTTTGTTCAGGAATCCACTGCAGCTGGTGTTCTGAATGCGGTGCATTCTGTTGCTTCTAATGTCCAGGATATTAAGGAACTTTTTGAGAGTACTTCATTGGCAGAAACACATGAGCTCCGCAGTTATATTTTCCAGTCAAAGTGGTTTTCAGGGAATCAGATAAACATTTCACATATGAATACAATCAGGAACCTCCCCATATTTGAATCTTATAAATCTAGGGAGCTTGTTAGTTTGGCAAACCCTAGAAAATGGCTTAAACCCGACGGTGTACATGAGGATCTGTTGAATAGAAGCTTTATAAGAACTGAATCTGAAAAGGAAAAGTCGATTTTAGTATCATACTTTGATATCAGGGAACCTGAAAAGGCTGAATTTTACAAGGATCATGTGCTTCCTCGGATGTCAGAGTTTCTGTCACAGCCAGCTATTGTTTCAGCAATTCTTCGTGATGTGAAGCTGTTGATAGAAGGCAATAGTTCTGTGAGAGCTGCGTTGTCTGAAACCCCTTTTGTCTTAGCAGCTAGTGGAGCATGGCTACATCCTTCCAGGTCGGTCTCTCTCTATCTCTCTATCTCTCTCTCTCTCTCTCTCTCTCTCTCTCTCTGTGATATTTGAGAATGTGTATTTGGGCTGGTAGACCTTATCTTCTTTTACTGGTATGCTCCAGCAGCTTTTATTAGCATTTGCACTAGGATGAGGTGTCAATAACTTAAATATTGATGTTCATCTTTTCTTTTGTCCTTTGCTCTCTAGACTTCAGTATGAATAAGTAACACCTATTTTTTCTTCAGGCTTTATGATCCTCGTGTGCCAGAGTTTCGTAAGTTACTGCACAAAGAAACCTTCTTTCCTTCGGAAAAGTTCATGGCAACTGAAATAATTGAACTGTTGGCAAGTTTTGGACTGAAAAGAAAAATGGGTTTTGGTGCTTTGCTTGACATTGCAAGGTCAGTTTCACTGGTGCACAATTCGGGACAAGGTGATGATGCATGTGCGCATGGGCAAATACTACTTACCTGTCTAAATGTTCTTGAATCGAAGATGTCAAACATGGAGGACAAGGACACTTTCCATGAGGATGTCGATCTCGAAGCTTCTAAAACTGATGGAAATTTGGAAGCAGTAAATGAAGTGGATAGTTGTGACCCAGACCCAACTATTATGTCTTTGTTCTCAAACTTTGATCTTGACCTACCAGAGCATGAGTTTTGGTCAGAGCTGAAAAATATTTCTTGGTGTCCTGTCCATGTTGCACCACTTATGAAAGGTCTTCCATGGCTTGAATCAGAAGATCATGTAGCACCTCCAGTCGTAACAAGGCCGAGATCACAAATGTGGCTTGCTTCATCAAAAATGCGGATACTGAATTCTGATTCTTGTTCCATGTATCTGCAAAGAAAACTCGGTTGGTTAGACCCACCAAATGTGAATGTTTTATTGTCCCAGTTAGTTGAGCTTTCCAAGTCTTATGATGAACTCAAGATGTTTTCTGAAGACACATCCATCGACGCTGTCCTACAAAAGGAGATCAAACTAATCTACTCGAAATTGCAAGATATTGTTGACAGTGGCGATGCCCACATTCTGAAAGAGAATCTGGATGGGATTTCATGGGTCTATATAGGGGACAGGTTTGTGCCTCCACATGCACTTGCATTTGAATCACCTGTAAAGTATCATCCTTATCTTTATGCAGTTCCGTCTGAACTGTCAGAATTTAAAAAGTTACTCTTCAAGTTGGGTGTGAGGCAGACATTTGATGCAACAGATTATCTCAATGTACTTAGTCGCTTACAAGGTGACGCCAAAGGAGAGCAATTGTCTGCAGAACAACTGAGTTTTGTTCATTGTGTTTTGGAAGCATTTGTGGATTGTTATCCTGACAGTCAAGCAGCTGATGCTTTACTGAATTCGTTGGTTATTCCAGATTCATTTGGTGTCCTGACACCTTCGAGAAACCTTGTCTATAATGATGCACCCTGGATGAATACTGATCCCACTTCAAAGCATTTTGTGCATCATAGTATTGGTAATGATCTGGCCAATAGACTAGGGGTACGATCTCTTCGCGGATCTTCGTTATTGGATGATGAGCTAATGAGGGATTTGCCATGCATGGAATATGCTAAGATAAGTGAGTTGCTAGCTCTGTATGGTGAGAGTGACTTCCTTCTGTTTGATCTCATAGAGCTAGCTGACTCTTGCAATGCAAAGAAAGTGCACCTGATCTATGATAAAAGAGATCATCCGAAGCAGTCTTTATTGCAGCAAAATCTAGGTATGCTAGAAACCATCTCTCTGTACAATTATTTCAGTCACACTCTTTATTCCTATAAACAGTCTGCTATCAGTAGTTATTATTCTGTTTGTCTCAATCCTATGACTGCAAAGTTGATACCTAAATATTTGACACATTTAATGTGATGAATTTTTTGTTCCAAAATATATCTTTAGGTGACCTACAGGGTTCTTCATTGACAGTGGTCTTTGAAGGAACCATGATAAGCCGAGAAGAAGTTTGCAGCCTCCAACTTCCTCCTCCTTGGAAACTAAGGGGAAACATCCTTAACTACGGGTTGGGACTTGTTAGCAGCTATTTTGTATGTGATGCCTTGACTATTCTTTCTGCTGGCTATTTCTACGTTTTTGATCCATTGGGCTTGACTGGTGGTGCAACTTCGACTGCAACCTCGTCTGCCAGATTCTTCTCTTTGATAGGTACAGTTGTTACTTCAGTTACATTTGCTGAATTCATTTATAGAATAAATTATCATGTTCTAGTTGGTTATGAGTCGTTAGAGCATACTCAAATGCCAAAGTAGGCTTTGAGCCAGGGCTGAAAGAAATATGTTTCAGCATCTACACCAATTTCTTTCGGGCAGACAGGCCTGTTGAGGGCCAACACTTAATAACCTCATTTATCTGCTAAAAGTTATTTTTGACCCATGTTGAAGCATGTACTATTCCATGTATGCTGGATTTTTTTAGGAGTATTTAGATTTTTTTTATGAGGAATTGGACATTTTATTTATGCTATGGTTCATTAATTGAACTACCGCGTCACTGTTTCACCAATTATATGCATACATGAATTCCAGTATTAGTTTATTGTTGTAGTATCAGCTCATGTTTTTATACTTTGAATGAAGCCCTTAACGCTACTGGCTTTTCAGGAAATGACTTGGTTGAGAGATTTCGTGATCAGTTCCTCCCAATGCGTGTTACACAGGAGGCTTCATTGTCTTCTGCAAACTCTACGGTTATTCGGATGCCGTTATCTTCAAAATGTCTGAAAGAACTTGAAGCAGGTTGCGACAGAGTAAAGCAGATTTTTGATAGATTTACACAGAATCCATCCAGTACTCTCCTGTCTCTGAAGTCAGTCATTCAGGTAAGGGTTATTTGTGGATGCTTTCACACTGAAGTAGTAAGCCATAATACTTTCTGTACATTCAGTTTAGTCTTTCTGCTGCAAAGTGTTACGGCTTGTCTGTTTCTTCACTCATAATTTGTTACTCTGCTACTGAATTTCATATCCTGTGACCACATTGATGTACTTTAAACTGCAAAGAAGTCACTTTCATTTGCATCTGAATTTCATTTCCAGTGACCACATTGATGTACTTTAAACTGCAAATAAGGTACTTTTATTTGCATTTCACTGTTCAGTTTTACAGTGTGTATTTAGCTCAAGTACGCCCCTAGATTATATTTCAAACTGAACATGTAAGCACTCCCTTTATCTTATCTTACCCTATTGTTGTTTTGTAGTATTATTCTTCTATTATTTTTAGTGTTCTTGATTTATCCAGGACCAAATTCTATTTTAATTTAATTGGTTGAGCATGTATTGAAGAGAAACTGGATATTACCGAGTAATTCTTTCTCTTGTTGTATATCTTTAGTTGTAGCAGGATAATAATATGCCGAAAAATGGAAACTGACCACATCACCTTAGCAATATGATTTCCTTTGACTTGCCTAAATGCTTAGTTTTCTTAAAAGATATTCAGTATGCGCAATTGTTTTTTAGTTTAGTAGATTTGTTCAGTATTTAATGTGAACATATTATAGAACTGTATCAGAGGGTGATATTTCTTATGAAAACACCAAATGTATATATTATGGCAGAATGCCAGAGAACTTCCAATCTTTGTTGATCTTTTGGATGTAGACTTTTTTTTTTACCTGTTGGATGTAGACTAATTGATCAAAGTATTTGATACACAGTTACTTTTTGTATAATTTTGTATTAAGACAGTAATTATTTTATAGCCAACCTGTACTGTCTTTTAATCGATAGTACTCAAAAGTGAAACAGTTTTGCTGCACCTACTCGATAGTGATTTCAGTATGGAGTGCTGGCAGTACTAAACCATAGTTACAATAGAGTACATGCCATCTATTCAGACATACTCCCTCCGTCCCATAATGTAAGACGTTTTTGACACTAGTCTTACATTATGGGACGGAGGAGTAGTAATGATAAAGCCCAAGTGGATGATTTGACAGCATGACTTATAAATTTAAAACATGATATGCATTTATTAAGTAATGTCAATGTGTTTTGAATCAGGTATCTTTATCAACATGGGAGGATGGAGCCTCTCAGCCAACCCTGAACTATTCCGTGCTTGTTGATCCATCAGTAGCTACTTTGAGGAACCCATTTTCAGAAAAGAAATGGAGAAAGTTCCAAATATCCAGAATATTTGCAAGTACAAGTGCAGCAATCAAAATGCAAGCTATAGATGTGCATGTGATTGAGAGTGGCTGCAGTTATATTGACAAATGGTTTGTTGCCCTCTGCCTTGGGTCAGGGCAAACAAGGAATATGGCTCTTGACAGGTTTGTCTCTTTCAGATCATACTGTGGTTGAGAACCTTTTGTACATTAAAACGCCACTCGCTTTACCTACTGACTAATTCCCAAGATTCTTCTATGGATGTTGTTAAATGTCTATGCTAATGAAGCGTCTTTGGCATACATACTGATTTATTTCTGTTTCAGACGGTATCTTCCCTACAACTTAACCCCTGTTGCTGGAGTAGCAGCTCACATAGCTCGAAATGGAGTACCAACCAATATAAATGCATCCAGTTGTATATTATCTCCTTTACCGCTATCTGGGTCAATAAGCATGCCAGTCACGACTCTAGGTCATTTCCTTGTGAGGCATGATGGTGGACGCTATATTTTTGGCAGCACACATGATAAATCTTTACGGGAAATGGACAGAAACAAATTGGTTGAAGCATGGAATGAGGAACTTATGCTATGTGTGCGTGATTCATATGTTGAGATGGTCCTAGAATTCCAAAAGCTTAGGAAAGACCCTCTATCTTCTGCTATTGAATCACGGTGTGCACACTCTGTGAGTATTATTTTACAGGCTTATGGTGACAGGGTATACTCTTTTTGGCCAAGATCAAAACAACCTACAGCTTCACTCACTGGGCAAGGTTCTACCGTAGACAATTTAAATTCACCAAGAACATCTAAAGCAGATTGGCAGTCCTTGATAGAGCAAGTGATAAGACCATTCTATTTACGGTTGGCTGATCTTCCCGTTTGGCAACTTTACCGGGGAAATCTTGTTAAAGTGGGTGAGGGTATGTTCTTATCCCACTCAGGGAGCGGAGATGATGATAACCTACCATCTGCTACTGTCTGTAGTTTCATTAAAGAGCACTATCCTGTTTTTTCTGTTCCATGGGAGTTGGTTAGTGAAATCCAAGCAGTTGGAGTTACCGTAAGAGAGATCAGGCCCAAGATGGTTAGAAATCTACTAAAAGAGTCTTCATCCGTTTTACTTCGATCTGTTGAAACATATATAGATGTTCTTGAATATTGCTTCTCCGATATGGACCCATACCGGTTTACAGATCTACATATACCTGATCAGTCACAACTTAACAGTCAACTTGTTCACCCAGTGAATGCTTCCACATCACAATTTATACCATCTTCAAGCAGTTCTTCATCTTACCATACAAGTACACAGAGGCCGGGTACTTCTGGGGGCGACGCACTTGAAATTATGACATACTTCGGGAAGGCCCTATATGACTTCGGTCGGGGGGTTGTTGAGGATATCAGCAAGACCAGTGGCCCAGCATCCCATAGGGCCCAAGCTGCTGAGAGTAATGTGCTGTCATCTATCATATCTGAACTCAAAGGTGTACCATTTCCGACGTCAAAAAAATGTCTAACAAGGCTGGGAGCTACCGAACTTTGGATTGCCAATGAGGAGCAGCAAATATTGATGCGCCCCTTGTTAGATCGCTTTATCCATCATCAGTGTTTAGAAAAGCCTTTCTTGGCACTGCTGCTCTCCACTCAGGTTATTCATGTGCCTCTGAAATTGAGGAGTTTTTCTCCTCACTTATTATCAGGCCATTTGAAGCACATATTTGATGAGCGTTGGGTACGTGCAGTTGAGAGGAAGCCACAATGGATTCCTTGGGACAGTAGTTCTAATTCATCAACCACTGGGCCAACTCCCAAATGGATTAGAAGCTTCTGGAAAATATTTAGCTCCTTGAATGGTGACGTTTCACTTGTGTCTGATTGGCCCTTGATTCCTGCTTTTCTGAACAGGCCAATTCTCTGCTGTGTGAAAGAACGCCATCTAATATTCGTGCCTCCAGTGGATGATTCAAACACTCAGATGGTACATGTTAGTGCAGTTGTTGATGATGTAGCTAGAGAGGTTGATACAACTGGTCTAAACGGAGATGACACTGGTGAAGCTGAACAGAAGAGTGCACTTGATACTGCATTCGAGTCAATGAACTCAAAGTTTCCGTGGTTATCTGCTCTGCTTAATCAGTTGAACATACCAATTCTTGATTTGTCTTTCCCAGAGTGTGGTGTCATATGCAATTTGTTTCCTTCACGTGATCGAACTCTTGGACAGACGATTGCTTCTAAGTTAGTTTCAATAAAAAATGATGCTCATTTACCTTCAACACTTAGTCTATCAAGTGAAGATTGTGATAGACTGTTCATGCTATTTGTCTCAGACTTCAGATTATCTAGCAGACACCTTTATCAGAGAGAAGAACTGGACGTCTTGAGAGAGCTTCCGATGTATAAAACAGTTACAGGAGCATACACTAGTCTGTCAGGGTCTGATCATTGCATTATTTCTCCCACAGCATTCTTTCACCCCAGTGATTCCCGGTGTTTTTCTAGCTCAGATAATGCAAATTTGTTTCTTCAGGCTTTGGGGGTTGAACAATTAAATGATCAAGAAATATTAGTGAGGTTTGCTTTGCCTGGCTTTGGGAACAAAACAGTTCAAGAGCAGGAAGACATTTTAGCTTACTTGTATGCTAACTGGAAAGATCTGCAACTTAATTCAGCTGTAGTAAATACCTTGAGGGAGACTAATTTTGTGACAAATGCAAATGAGTTTTGTACAGAGCTGTTCAAACCAAACGAACTACTTGACCCTTCAGATGCTTTGCTGGCTTCAGTATTTTCTGGGGAGAGAAATAAGTTCCCTGGCGAGAGGTTCATGTCAGATGGTTGGCTTGGTATACTCAGAAAAGTGGGTCTTCGGATATCTACAGAGGCTGATATGATAGTACAGTGTGCTACGAAAATAGAAACAATGGGAAATGATGTGATGTCATCTTCAGAGAAACATGATGACTTTGATGCAGACTTGTCAGACAGAAAAAATGAAATTCCTTTTGAGTTATGGTCATTGGCAGAATCTGTTGTAAATGTGATTTTGGCAAATTTTGCTACTTTGTACGATAGCAGTTTTTGCCAAAAGATCGGAAAAATTGTATTTGTACCTGCAGAAAAGGGCTTTCCAAGTATTGGTGGCAAGAAAGGGGGTAGAAGGGTATTTGCATCTTATAGTGAAGCTATCTTATTAAAGGACTGGCCATTGGCATGGAGTTCTGCTCCAATTCTTGCCAAACAATCAATTATTCCACCTGATTTTTCTTGGGGAGCATTTCAGCTTCGGAGTCCTCCTGCCTTCTCTACAGTTCTAAAGCACTTGCAGGTCAATGTTGTAAAATACTTGCAGTTTAATATCGAAATGATTTCTTCCCTTACTTTTTTGTGAAATTAAACAGACTGTTGGGAGAGGCAATGGTGAGGACACACTGGCACACTGGCCATCTTCATCAGGCATAATGACAGTAGAGGATGCCTTTCTCAGGATCTTGCGGTACTTGGAGAAAGTATGGGGAACAATATCGTCTTCAGGTAGCACAAATACGCAACTAAGCTTTTACCTTACTGTATATGCCATAAAATTTTGCCATTTGTAGTAATATCGTTAGTTCCTCACCTTTGCACTCTCTTCAGTTCCAATTACTTGTGGTGAAGTTTGTTCTCTCATTTTTTTTACTAAAAGACACCTAATGATATACTTGGCGTTGCAACCAGTCCCAATTCTATTCGGTGAGGTTTCATATTTGAGTGCAATCATACAAATTTTCGTGTGGCCTGTAAGGCGGATGAAGCCCTGAAAAGTGAAGACAATATATCCAGATTAAATTGCACCTGAAATGGTCATGCGAGTCTCCTAAATATCTAGATTTGATCTAATAAATTTCCTTTTTCACGTAAAACTTTGAGGCCAGCTCTGTAGATGCTCCATATTTCAAAAATGGTAAAACCTGTGGTGAACTATTCATAATCGCTTGTTCTCTGCATCAACTCAATGTCTTCATTTATTTCAGCCGGGAATCATTTGCT
Organism: Triticum dicoccoides; assembly: GCF_002162155.2. NCBI lineage: Eukaryota > Viridiplantae > Streptophyta > Magnoliopsida > Poales > Poaceae > Triticum > Triticum dicoccoides. Next base: position 793,971,468 of record NC_041383.1, on the reverse strand, counting down.
TGCTTGAGTGAGATTTACTTCTTGCTGATATTGTAAAGAAATGAACAGTTATTACCATGGTCATGTGTGATTTTGACATTTTGCCAGTGTGCTTATCCATGCTGCTTGATTGAGGTAGTAAGAAGTCATAACTGATAAACCATAAAGCCAATACAGCTACTAATGAACTTGCTAAGACATGCCCTTGAGGTTGTATTTATACATGTGTACACGTTTTTCTTTGCTATGGTATATAGATAACCACAGAAGGGAAGGTGCAGTGAGTTTTTGTTGCTTTTTGAAAAGAGATCCACTATTACTCTAAACTGATTGTTTTTATTGCTTCATTTTCTTTTCAGGAAAAACAGAATTGATGGAACTGGCATTTATACCAGTTGCAAATGGTACTCGCTTAATAGAAGCGAAATCACTTTTTGCTCGCCTGACTATCAACATGTCACCTTTTGCTTTTGAACTTCCAAGTCTGTATCTTCCATTTGTTGCCATTCTTAGAGAAATTGGGATGCAGGAAAGGCTTACAAACTCTTATGCAAAGGAGCTTCTTTTAGATATCCAAAAAGCATGTGGTTACCAACGCCTGAACCCAAACGAACTCCGCGCAGTGATGGAAATCTTGGACTACATGTGTTCAGGAGTCAGCCAGCCTATCTCAGACGGATCAGAAAGGCTGTTTGATTCTGTTATACCAGATGATGGCTGCAGGCTTGTCTCAGCTGCATCATGTGTGTATATTGACCCATATGGTTCTCATTTGCTGAGTAATATAAATACATCCAGGATAAGATTTGCTCACCCAGATCTTCCTCAGAACATTTGCAAGGCCTTGGGAATAAAAAGACTCTCTGATGTCATTGTAGAGGTATACTTCTCTAACATGAGCTGACATTTCTTTGCCAAATAAATGGTTTCGCTGAAGCATCTTAATTGGTTTCTATTTCAAATGAACTTAAATTTTGCCTTGTCAGGAACTTGATGGGAAAGAAGAGCTTGAGGTTCTGGACAACATTTGCTCAGTTACTCTGGATAGAATGAAAGAGAAGCTGCTCAGTAAATCTTTGCATGCTGCATTAAGGATTGTGATGATCGGTATAACCAATCATTTCCCTTCTTTCGAAGCCCTCAGTATAGTGCAAATAGAAAATATACTAAAGGATATATCACAGAATCTGCAGTTTGTTAAACATGTCCATACTCGCTTCCTATTGCTTCCCAATCTCCAAGATGTTACGAGAACAGCTCAGCATCCTTCTCTTGCTGAATGGTCAAGCAACGGGAAGCACCGAAACATTTATTTTGCTGATAAATCCATGGGTCATATTCTAATCGCAGAGCCCCCGAGTTTTTTGACAGTACATGATGTTATTGCAATTGTCGTCAGTCACAGATTAGGGGCACCGGTAATCTTGCCAATCGCTTCAGTATTTGCATGCCCAGATGGTTCAGAGAAAGAAGTGCTTCAAATACTCCATCTTGGCACTGACGTTGGAGTTTCGAAACGCGAAGGAAGGTATGACTGTTCCCTGGGAGGAGAGTTATTGTCACAAGATGCTCGCCAGGTCCAATTCCTTCCGTTGAGACCATTCTACAGCGGAGAGATTGTGGCATGGAAGACAGGAAAAGAGGGGGAAAAGCTCAGGTATGGTAGGGTTCCTGAAGACGTAAGGCCATCAGCTGGCCAAGCACTTTACAGGTTTCCGGTGGAGACAGCCCCCGGCGAGACTCGCATGCTACTCTCCAGTCAGGTTTACTCGTTTAAGAGTGTTTCAACGGCTGACCTCTCTTCTGCACCTTCCCAATCGGATGTTGGTAGAGTGGCAGAAGTTGGACAACCGGGCCACTCGTCCGTCAGCTCTAGAACTGAAGGCACAGATGATACGGTTAGTTTTCATTTTTTTTTTTGGGTGCAGTCTCGACTCTTTGGAAGCTGGATTGTTTGCCATAAAATAGTTTTACTGTTTTACAGGCTGCTGGGCTTGAATATGGCAAAGTATCTTCGACGGAGCTGGTTCAAGCAGTCCATGATATGCTTTCAGCTGCAGGGGTAAGGATGGATGCTGAGAAGGAAACACTGCTACAGACTACTCTTTCCTTGCAAGACCAGCTTAAAGAATCTCAAGTGGCTCTCTTGGTGGAGCAGGTTTGTTCACTTCAGTGTCTCTTATGTTGCCTTCAATCCATTTCCTATTTGGTACTCCCTCTGTAAAGAAATATAATACTAGCGTTTACTCCATAGATGGCTAAAGTAGTGATCTAAACACTCTTATATTTCTTTACGGAGGGGGCACCATCTGTCCAGTGACTTGTCGGCCAAGACACAAGCTATGCACTCGTATATCATGTCATTTAGGCGATTTTCGCCAGGATCTGTACTTCTGTAGATGTTTTCATAGGGAATTCGACGAACTGATTGGAGAAATTACGTAGTTAGTTGCACAATGTTGGAAACCACTTCGTAGTTGCACCGCATGGCATACTGTAAGCTACCTGGTTTAGCATTGTAGGATCACCACTTTTCTGAATTCTAACTTGAAGCGCTTCTGAAAACATGCTTGCCTATATGACACTGAAAGTTGTTTACACTACTAATGTAGGAAAAAGCCGAGTCGGCGGTGAAAGAAGCCGACATTGCCAAGGCGGCGTGGTCGTGCCGCGTCTGCCTGAACTCCGAGGTCAACATGACCATCGTACCGTGCGGCCACGTCCTGTGCAACAGGTGCTCGAGCTCGGTGTCTCGATGCCCGTTTTGCCGGACCCAGGTGTCCAAAATGATGAAGATTTTCAGGCCATGAAGACACCGAGGGGCACCTGCTTGACGTTATTCGGATCCCGCATTCTTTGCTCGACGATGAGCGTGTGTAAATATGAACTCTACTAGAAGTCTAGCCCCTGTACAGTACAGGCACAGCGCATTCTGGTAGTTTAGTTTAGACCTGGTGCGATGCGACCACGCCACGGTATAGTAGTCGTCAGCCTTATGTGCAAATTCATGCCGGAGCTGACCGAAAGCTCGTAGAAATATGGCTGCGCGGTGCCTAACATTTTCAGGTTTCTTTCAGGCTCGTTTCGTTGCCTAGCTGCTGAAAGCGTTTGATCTGAACTTCCAGCCAACTGATGGAAACATCGTTTTCTTGCTGACGAAATAACCCCTCGCGTTTATTTCAATTTGGCTACAGAAAAGTCCTGCTATACCTTGTTTCTGGAGCCTAGCCACGCTGGTCCAAAATATCAGTGCGCACTTGTTCTGTACCACAGTAGTAGCTACAGACAGGGCGAGGCTACTGCTTGCAGATTAGGGTTCTGCGCATCCAATCTGAATTATGTCTGCTTCTTGCCTGCCACAGCCCACAATTAGTTAGTGCTTCCTGATTACCCCCTCCGTTCTGAGATTAGAGATTCTAATATGGACTACATACGAAGCAAAATTAGTGAATCTACACTCTAAAATACGTCTCTATACATCTGTATGTATGTAGTCTATTGAAGTCTCTAAAACGGCTTATATTAGGAACGGAGGGAGTAGGTAACTTGTACCGACTAAGCATGAGCATGCGGACCCAAATACACCTGGCAAAATTAAGGGAGAACGCTCCTTGCACCTGATATTTCCCTACCTGCCTCGTATGTGGAGAATGACCACTAATGGTTGCTTTGCAAATTGCAATTCATTAGTACAACTTCTATCTTTAGAACATGCACCAGATCAAACGGTTTCATGTTTAATACAGGGAGTACCCAATGAAATGGGAGTATTACCCATTACTCATTCAGTGCCATATGCTATATGGGATTTTATCCTTTCATGCAATCAATAATTTGTATGCAATTGTCGCACTGACTCTTGATGTTATCATCAGTATGTCTCGTGTCACTCCCCCATCCAATCCCATATTCAATTCCTAGTATTTTCATGGAATGTGTGGAAATTCTGTTCCATCTTCCTTATTCTAATTTCGTCATCTAATGCATGGGCAACTCTTCCAACCATATCTAAGTCAATATGAGATAAATAGTTAACTCTACTTCATCTTGTGTGCTTTTCAATCCAAGATCATCTCATTCGATTGTATCTCAAACTTTGCTCAAACACCATGATATTGATATTTCTCCCAAACATTTATCTGCCCTCTAGCAATCAAACACCCACCCAAACAAATATGATATTCATCAATCCGACACGATACGATATATACTCTCTACGCGACTGTAGAAGGACAAGATGTGGGCTGTGCAATCGCGATGTATTGATCGGTGCACCAGGCACGTATTTATAAGTACAAAGGTGGGCCACAACCTCAACTACATAGAGGAAACAGGAGGTGGGCCCTACACATAAATATACACG
>NC_041383.1:793963424-793966939 GCF_002162155.2 Triticum dicoccoides | reverse complement strand
CGCCAGTGACGCAAAGACTGGAACGGAACTCCTCGAAGGTGGAAGTCGGCAGTCCCTTCGTCATCACATCGGCGAACTGTTGTGCAGTCGGCACATGGAGAACCCGAATGCGACCAAGAGCCACCTGCTCGCGCACAAAATGAATGTCCAGCTCAATGTGTTTAGTCCGGCGATGCTGAACGGGGTTGGCGGAGAGGTACACCGCAGAAACGTTGTCGCAGTAGACAACCGTAGCCTGGGAGACGTTGTGATGCAGCTCCTGAAGTAACTGTCTTAGCCAGGTGCACTCAGCAACAGCGTTGGCCACGGCTCGGTACTCAGCCTCCGCGCTGGAGCGCGAAACCGTGAGTTGTCGCTTGGACGACCACGAGATGAGTGAAGGACCGAGGTAGACGCAGTAGCCAGAGGTGGACCGACGAGTATCTGGGCAGCCAGCCCAGTCCGCATCGGAGTAGGCCATCATCTCCAGAGAAGTGGACGCCGTGAGTGTCAGCCCAAGGGTCATGGTGTCGCGGATGTAACGGAGGATCCGCTTCACGAGAGTCCAATGGGAGTCACGAGGGGCGTGCATGTGGAGACACACCTGCCGAACAACATACTGAAGATCCGGTCTGGTGAGAGTCAACTACTAAAAGGAGCATCCGACGCTGGCGAGCCCTCAAGAGCAGAAACCTTGGCCTTCGTGTCAACAGGAGTAGCACCAGGGTGACAGTTGAGCATGCCAGCACGCTCAAGAAGCTCGTGCGCATACTTCTGCTGATGAAGAAAGAAACTGTCCGGGCGCTGAACGACCTCAATGCCAAGGAAATAATGTAGAGCACCCAAGTCCTTGATGGTAAACTCGTCACGCAGCCGGAGAGTAATCTGCTGAAGAAGAGCTGCGGAGGAGGCCGTCACGAAGATGTCGTCGACGTAAAGGAGCAAATATGCAGTCGTGTCACCGTGGCGATAGACAAACAGTGAGGCGTCCGAGCGAGTGACGCTGAAGCCCAGTGTCTGAAGAAACCCGGTGATCCGCTAGTACCAGGAGCGGGGTGCTTGCTTGAGCCCGTAGAGAGAGCGGGACAGCAGACACACATGGCCAGGAAGTGAGGCGTCGACGAAACCGGTGGGTTGCTCACAATACACCTGCTCCTCAAGATGGCCGTGGAGAAAGGCGTTGGAGACATCCATCTGATGAACAGGCCAGCCTCGGGACACTGCGAGCTGGAGGACGGTGCAGATCGTGCCCGGTTTTACAACCGGGGCAAACGTCTCAGTGAAGTCCACTCCAGCGCGCTGGCGGAAACCATGAACCACCCAGCGAGCCTTGTAGCGCACAAGAGTACCATCCGAGCGGGTCTTATGGCGAAAGACCCACTTGCCGGTGATGGCGTTGGCGCGAGGAGGCCGGGGAACTAGTGTCCAGGTACGGTTCCACTGAAGAGCGTCGAACTCTTCCTGCATCGCCGCAAGCCAGTGAGGATCACGGAGGGCTGCGCGAGCGGACGCGGGAAGAGGAGACGGCTCCACGGTGGAGGCGACGAGGACATACTCATCGCTCGAGTACCGGAGGCTCGGACGATGAACAACGGTACGAGCCCGTGTAACAGGGCCAATCGGCGCCATCGGAGCCACAGGCGAGGGGGCCGGCGAGGTGGCCGACGAGGCGGCTGGCGTCGAGGCGGCCGAGCCAGCAGCGCCCGATCCCGCGGCACCCGAGTTGGGGGCGGCGGGTGATAGGGGGGCGCCAGCCGCGCCGTCGGGGTCGGCCGAGGAGGCCAAGTATGCAGGCGCCGGCGTGAGGGCGCGAGGACCGCCAAAGCCCGGAGGTGGTCCACGGGCCGAACGGGGCCGCCCACCTGACGAAGTCGCTGAAGGGCCGCCGGTGGCCGGCGGTGACGAGGCAACAAGGGATACTTGCTGCTGAAACGGAAACACCATCTCATCAAAGTAAACATGTCGGAAGGTGAAAACACGATGGGAGACGGGATCATAGCAGCGGTAGCCCTTAGTGTTAGGTGGGTAGCCGAGAAAGATGCAGGCGACGGAGCGGGGTGCAAGCTTATGAGGCGCAGTAGTGGCGATGCTAGGGTAGCAAAGGCAGCCGAAGATGCGAAGCTCATCATAAGAGGGTGGTGCACCGAAGAGAAGGTGATGAGGTGCAAAGTTCACGCGAGTACGACATGGACGGATGTTGATGAGGAGGGAAGCGGTGGCGAGAGCGTCAGGCCAAAAGCGCGGAGGAACATTGGCATGAAAGAGAAAAGTCCGAACGCAGTCGTTGAGAGTGCGAGGGATACGCTCAGCGCGACAAGTCTGCTGCGAGGTGTACGGGAAAGTGAGACGAAAAGTCATGCCATGTGTGGTGAGGAGAGTACGAACAACGAGGTTGTCGAACTCCTTCCCGTTATTTGTCTGCAACGCGAGAATGGGACGACCAAACTGCGTGAGAACATAGGAGTAGAAGGCGGCGAGAGTGGATATAACATCTGACTTGCGGCGCAATGCGAAGGTCCACACATAATGCAAGAAATCATCAAGTATGACAAGATAATAAAGAAAGCCCGTATTACTGGCAACAGGAGAGGTCCAAACATCACTATGAATTAACTCAAATGGGTACGATGCAACATGAGAAGAAGCCCTAAACGGGAGACGAGCATGTTTGCCAAGGCGACATGCATGACACGAGTGATCCTCGTTCTTATTACACGCGAAAAAAAAAACTCCGAAGTATATGGCGAAGGGTGGCATGATTAGGATGACCCAAGCGAGCGTGCCAAAGATCCACTCTGGTGGCGAGAGCGACAGGGGCGGCGGAAGTGGTGGAGGTGGCAGAGTGAACCGGGTAGAGCTCGTCGGGGCTGTCACATCGGTGGAGCACCATCCGCGTGTGAGCGTCCTTAACAGAAAAACCACATTCGTCAAATTCAACGATAACATGATTTTCACGTGTAAGAGAACGAACAGAAATAAGATTTTTAATAAATTCAGGAGAAACTAAGATATTAGACATGGATATCGGAGTGGAGTTAGACGAAAAATATGCATGACCTATGTGGGTGATAGGAAGAGAAGAGCCGTCACCGATGGTGATGCGGTTGGAAGTATGGACAGGATAGGAGGTGTGGAGGTTACCGGGATAAGCCGCCATGTGAGCGGTGGCTCTGGTGTCCATGTACCAGTCGCCGCCGCCGGTGTAGCTGGACGGGGAAGGGGCGGTGTGAAGAGCCACCAGAAGGGCCGGGTCCCACGGCGCTGGTGGGAGAGGCTGCGGCGGGGCCGTCAGGGGCAGCAGCGGTAGCCCACCTGGCTGCGGCTGCTGGCTGTAGGGCGCCGCATAGGGCTGCGGCGCGGCGTAGAATGCCTGGTGTGACGGTGGCCGGGCGCCGAGAATGCCCAGGGCAGGGGCCCGAGGAACCGGCATGGAGTAGGCGTGCACAACGCCGGTCCATGGGTTCTGGCCGGCGTACCACGGGGCCGGCTGATAAGCCTGCTGCAGCGGACGGGGTGCTCCTCCCTGAGCGCCTGCG